>NC_083409.1:14479872-14623332 GCF_020745735.1 Hemiscyllium ocellatum
CCCTCGCTGGTATGACCATTGTGTTTGTGTTGTCTGGATGTTGTTGTATCCCCTGTATCAGATCCTTGTTGAACAGGGTAATTATTACAGCAATTGAAGGGAAGGCTCCACCGCCCAATCAGATGTCACAAATAGCGGCAGAAACCATGGCCCTGGCAAGAGGGGAGGACTATGCGTAGGAGAGTGAATGTGATGCGTAAAACTGGTTTGTTGGTCTCATTTTCATGAGACCAAAAGGAGGAGTTGTAAATATATATATAAAAAAACTTACCTGGAAACTAAATTGTCGAGTCTGGGGGGCGTGTCCTCGATGCTCGGAGGTCATGTGGTCCTCTGATGCGCGCGCAGAGGATGATCACGTGATGCTCCGAGATGCGGCGCGGTCACATGGTCTCCCTGTTTCGCGCTCCGGGACGTCACATGATCGGCCGTTTCGCTCCCCGGAAGTGGGCGAGACTGCCGTTTTGCGCTCGAAAGGAGGCCGCATGGTGGTCCTTTGTCTCCTAAAAGGGAAGGCCACGTGAGGTCGGACAGCCGGAAATGCGAGGAGGCGGGGAATGGAGTCGGAGCAACAGCCAATTAGAAGACAATTTCACTTGAGTGATGGTATGATGTTTTCTATGGTATAAAAGACGGTGTCAGGGACAGATATAGGTTTTTTTGTTCTTTCTGAACTGACTGAGTGAGTAGTTTGTCAGGGACAGGAAGGTTTAGACCCAGAGCTCTGTATACTTTATCCACTTACTGATAGAATAAAACTAAAAGTGTAAGATTACATATTTTTCCTATTGCTTTATTTAAAGAGCACGCAGGACTTGGCTCACACATAAAAGATAATAAATTTGTAGATTGAGCCTAAAGTCCGTCACCTAGAACACATTCCCCCTTAATTCTGTAACCCTTACCTTGCTGAGCGAATAAACATTGAACCATGACCTTGATAGCTTTTTCAGACTGAGAGTTCCAGATTGCCACCACTCTTTGTCAGAAAGAGTTCTTCCTGAAATCATTCCCAATTCTAATTTTATCCATCTCCTTGTTTTGGACTCGACAATGGAAAAAATATGGACATGAACATTGTTAATTATTTTCCGTGGAAATGCCTCGCTTTTGCAACCTGTTCTCTCTCATTAACAGTTTCTGATCTGAAGGTGACATGACAGGCTGGATACTGAGAGGGTGGAATCTGTTATAGCGCAGACGAGAACTGGAGGGACAGTTTAACACAAAACAGTCTCCCGTTTAAAAGGAAGGAGGGGTTTTCATGCTGAGGTTTGACAGTCTGTGGAATTCTCTTCTCTACGTGGGAATGGAGGTTGGGTAATTAAGTATACTCAAGGTTGAGGTAGACAGGTTTTTGATGAATAAGGCAGTTTAGGATAACTGCAGAAAGTGCAGGTGAGACCATAACCAGATGAGCAGTGATCTTCTTCATTGGCACAGCAGCTCCCAAAAGGCCTGCTCCTGCTCCTGGGTCCGATGTTCTGGCAGAGGCTGCAGCAACCCTGGACCCCCATCTTTCCTTTGTCACTCACTGACAGAAATACAATTTCAAAACAAACATTATTTTCTTTAACAAGACCCAGTCAATTATGGTTGATGTCGTTTTCTCAGCTCTCTTTTCATCTCAACATGTTTTTTGTGTTACGTTGGAGAGGAGACAGATACAAGACAGAGTGAGGCCTCAGAGAACACAGGGAGCTCTCACTCTGCACAGCAAGGCTGTCACGGGAAACATCTGGAGAAAGGCTTGGAGGGAGGTGGAGAGGAGAGAGGCATGGGAAAAGAGACCTGACAGTTCAAAACAAAAACATTTCACATGTTGCTATCATCTAGTTAATAAAGTTGAGAGGATTAGAAAACAATAACAGTGAGAATGTGGTGTCTCAGAACCTCAAAGGCAGACAGCAAATAGCTGCATTAGCCCGCCTCAGGGTGTTCATGTCATTGGGAAGCTTCAAATTTATTGCCCATCTCCAACTGCTAGAACTGAGATATTTTCTGAGGCAGATCATGGAGACGTGAAGAATGAATCATGTCTCTGTGGTCATGCTGCAGCTGTACAAAACTCTGGTGTGGCCGCAATTGCATACTGTATTGCATACAGTTGTGGTCACGGCATTTAAAAAAAGGATGTGAGAATTTAAGGGTTCAGAGGAAATATACGAGGATGTTGCCTGGCACGGAGGGAAGGCCTTATGAGGGAAGGATGAGGGACTTGTGGCTGTTTTGTTAGAGAGAAGAAGGTTGAGAGTTGTCTTAATTGAGACATACTAAGATAATCACAAGGTTAGATAGGGTGGATAGTGAGAGCCTTTTTCCTCAGATGCTGAGGGGACATAGGTTTAAATTGAGGGGTGATAGATATAGGAGAGATGTCAGAAGTAGTTATTTACTCAGAGACTAGTAGGGGCATGGAATGCACAGCCTGCAACAGGAGCAGACTCGCCAACACTAAGGGCATTTAAATGGACACGGGATAAACATATGGATGAAAATGGAATAGTATAGGATAGAAGGGCTTTAGATTGGTTCCATAGGGCGGCACAACATCGAGGGCTGAAGGGCCCGTACTGCGCTGTCATGGTCTATGTTCTATGTTCTATGTTCTGGATTTGACATTGCTCACCACCGCCCTCTCCAGGACAATTAGGGAAGGACAACAAATAGACAAATCGAAGCTTGCCCCCATCCCAGGAGAAATCAAAATAAATGATGTACAATTCAAATGATTAAACTGGTGAGGCTTGAACTCATTTCTTTGAAAGACTGGAGCCTCGGCCATGATATGGGTGAGCCTGCATTTTTAAATTGCAAGGTGGAGTGCCCTACGGATCAGGCACAAAATGAATTACACAAAGACCGAACAAACGGCTACCAAAGTGTGTCACCAAACTGCAGTAAACAGCAATTTGTCAGGAAGAACTCAAGAGAAAGCCATTAGTGGGTGTAAGAGGGTAAGACAGACAAGTGTCAGGTGTCATTGAATGCACCATAAATGCACTAAAGCTGTTGGGATAGAGCAGGGCAATGGGATTAATTGAATTTTTCTATTGAGAGCTTTCCTGGTTGTAATGACTCAGAACGTTAAAGGATGAAGTGTAGCTCATATTGTAAACAATGTACTGCAGTGGGCAAGAAAGGATGTTGAGCAACATAAATGCTTAAAATTGGGAAAGAAAGTCCTATAAAAGAAATGGGAAAGGCCAATGGGACTTTGGAATGAATATTGAGAGTGAGGAGACGGAGGGGAAATTGGCCAGGACAGCTGTACTGAAGAATGGTTCGGTCACATCTGGGATATGGTGGATAGTTATGGGTTTCTTTGAGGGGCAATGCAGAATGGGACAGGGACAGGGGATCTAGGTTACAGGGAAACACCAGAACAGGATCTTGAGGAGAGAGGGAGGGTATTCTGATAACAAAACTTCTTAACAAAATCGACACAGTAAATGTAGATTTACTGTCAATACCGACAAACAGAAAGGCAAAATGACACATTTTCCGGTCATTCACCAAGTACAGGAAGGAGATCAGGAAAACTATTTTGATGCAGAGATTGGAATTTAGTAAATTCTGGTAAATTGGGTCCTCCATTTACAATAGGACAGAATTACTTCTTGGAATTTGAACAGGTCTGAAGCAAAAGAGCAAATTATGACCAAATGGTCATTTGAGAATATTGAACTGGCCTGAAAATGCCCGGTTTTTAGCAGCTTTTCATTTTGCCTTCATCAGGATAATTGTAAAAGTACCAATCAAAGGAGAAAAACATGACATTGATATTGCATATGAGGAAAGTGCTGACAGGTTGAGATGTTGTCACTATGAACACGCCAGTTTAAATATTGTTTCCTTTGCTTTGACATTTCTTGTAAATTGTCCTGATGTATGCAAGACAAAAAGCTTCAACAAAATGTTTTGTTTTTTGCAACATTCAAGTTAGGGTCGGTTTGGAGAGAAAGAATGAAGATGGAAATGAACATGAAAATTGGTCTAAATTCAGCAGAGACCAGGATAGCTTCACCTTGAACTTAATACAGGAATTACCAGGTGAAGTTTAATCATTGGAATGATTGAACCACCTTCCACCAGTTTGATTGTTTGAATTGTCCATCAGTTATTTTGATTACTCCTGGGATGGGGAGGACATTGATATGTCTGCTGTTTATTGCCCTTCCCTAACTATCCTGGAGAGGGCGGTGGTTAGCTTTCTCCTGAATGCACAGCTGGGAAACTAGAGATGGTCTCATTCCTCCAAATGCGGCCTGGGATGGGGAAGCAAGGCAGGCTATTGGACCGGGAGTTGTCAGCCTAGTCTCAGTGGGGAGCACTCTCCCCTCAGACTCACAATGTTGCAGACTGGGTGGATGAGCCATTGGGAAATGCAGGGTTACAGGCACAGTGTCGTGGTTTGGATCTAGGTGGGATGTTCCTTGGAGGACTGGTGTGAACTTATTTGGGTGAATGGCCTGCTTCAACATGGTAGAGATTCCATCTTTACATGATCCTATCACTGAAGAAAATTATCCAGGCTGAGAGTGCAGTGCAGCGCTGATGGGATGCAGCACTGTCAGAGAGCCAGTACTGAGGGACTGCCACACTGTCAGAGGGTCAGTACTGAGGGAGTTCCACACTATTGTAGGTTCAGTACTGAGGGAGTGTTGCACTAACGTTGGGTCAGTACTGAGGGAGTGCTGCACTGTCAGAGGGTGATTACTGAGGGAGAGCTGCACTGTCAGAGGGTGAGTGCTGAGGGAGTACTGCACTGCCAGAGGGTTCGTACTGAGGGAATGCCACACTGTCAGAAAGTCAATACTGTGGGAGTGCCATCCTGTCAGATAGTTCATGCTGAGGGAGTGCTGCACTGCTGTTGTGTCAATACTGAGGGAGTGCAACACTGTTAGAGGTTCAGTGCTCAGGGACCATTTTTCAGACTGAATGTTCTGATGTCTGCCCTCTCAGGGGCCAGTAGAAGATGCCATGACACTATGAGAAGAGCAGAGCAGATCCCCATGGTGTCCTGGTCAATATTTTAAAAATATATCTTTTAAAAAATACCTGGATGAGCGCCTGAAATATCCGAACATTCAATACGTTGGGCCCAGTTCTGGAAAGTGGATGGAGAGTAGATTTAGTTTTGCCTTGGTGGGACAGACATGATCAGATGAGGGACCTCTTCTACACTGTATGATTCTCTGATTCTGTGAAACCTCTGGCTGATGACCATGTTCTGTCCGCCCTCGACTGATGAGTCAGTCTCTCCTCCATGTTGAACAGCACTTGGATGAAGCTCTGAGGGTGGTCAGGGCACAGAATGTACTCTGGGTGGGGGACTTCAATGTCCACAATCAAAAAGAAATTTAAAAAACATCCGGTTTGTTGGGTATTGGATACAAATGTTCAAAATTATACTTTTGCCAGTCCAACGCTCATTTCTCCTGTGCCCTCACCCATGTGACCCTCTCCGCTCCCCTCAGCAAGAGCATCAGGAGATCAGAATGTGTGTAGAGTGTTTGAGACAGTCCACAGAGGAGACACAACTTTAAACAGAACAGGGCTGAGCTGGAAGGACACAGGTCATTGTCAGCACTGAATTTCAACTCTCTTCCTTCTTGAGACTGGCCTCTGGGAGACTCTGTGGTTCAACGGTTAAGGCAGGTTACTGTGACACTTTGAGAACCCAGTACTGTCCCTGTCCTGGGAGTATTGACAAGGACAGTGTGGAGACAGCTTTATTCTGTTTCTTATCCTGTCCCTGTCATAGGTGTCTTTGGTGGGAACAGTATGGATAGAGCTTTACTCTGCATATAACCCTATTCTGTCCCCGTCCAGGAGACTGTTTGTTGGGGACAGTGTTGACTTGCAACAACAAGTATAACCTTTCAAAGATATTGAAAACTGTGAGCTGTATAAAAACAATATGAACCTCAGAAGTCTCTGCTTCAGTAAACCAGATCTCCTTCCTGCTCAGCCACCAGCTCCACCTAAAGGTTTTGTCACTGTTTCTCATGCTATTGAGAAAATCTCCACAAGCGTTTTCCTCAAGCTCCATTGTGGCTGTGAATTTGAGCAGCTTCCTCTGTCTGGGCTGTTAATTGCTGACTGTTTTCTGTCAATGTCAATCTGGAAAAGGGAATAAAGATGAAGAAGATTCAGTCTCTGTCTGGTGTGTGCTTTGGAGATGGCCCGAGCTGAAGCCTCTGGGAAAGGGTGTGTGAATTGAAACCCTCCACCATCAAGGCACGGAACAGGAGGGGGAGAATAGAGAGGGCAATGGGGTCCTGGGAGCAGGAGGGCAATACTACAGCTAGGGACAGAAGGGGCACTTTCAGCAGGAATGCAGGGCCCTGAGAAAATCTTCCCCAATAAATGGGGAAAAGAAGGAAGGTGTGTTGGAGTTCAGAAAGATCAAAGAATGAAGCTGAGAGTGAGCTGAACTCAGAGTGTAGATGGGAAAGATCCAACCCAGAGTGGGGAGGGTACCTTTCACTCGATAACCACCCATACACCATGGTGATGCTCTGAAGGGGCAGTACCCATCCTGAATAGCTGTGCCTGATAGTGTATGATGAATGGGGAAGAGTCTGTGTCCATACGTGTGTGGGTGGGGAACAGGGAATATATCAAGCTATATATATATTATATATATGTATATATCTCATTATATCTCACTCACAGATGCATCCATCAAAACCACTGGGACCAGCCCTCACTAGTGGAGAGCAAACTGAAGAGATTCATGGGAGGACTCTGTGGTGGGAGGGCTATCAAAACCTTGGAGTGTAAGGGTGGGCTCTCTGGCAGTCTAACCGAACATAATGGAGTGCGCCAACTCAGGGAGTATTCAGAGCAGATTGGCTCATTGCTGATGGACTGGCAATGGGTCTTTACACAGTTGGTCATTTTGAATGTGCCCTGGTCCAGGGAGGGCTGAGGACCAGGACAAGTTCACATTCACATTTAATGAACAACAATATTGGTGGAACTGTCTGCCCCTAGGGTTCCCCAGTAGTCCCTCCATCTTTCAGCAGAGCATGGCACAGGGCTGTGAGAGTTCAGGTCAGTTCCCCCAACCAGTTTGGACAGAGTGTGCTTGACTTGCTGCTGTTTGTGTGAACTGAGGAGGAGGAGGTGTCCGTTTGGGATGACAGAATTCTCAGGAGTTGCTTGGAAGGATCCAGATGTTGATCCCTTCCCTGGACTAGCAGGCTCCTTGATGCCACACACCATCAAAGAGGCCTTGATGTCAAGTGCTGTCACTCTGCCCTCACCTCACTCACATGGTCAGGGAGAGCTCACTGACTCACATTTATCGGAATGAATTCCATTTGTTACTGATCAGCCCATCTGACCCTCCCAGCCCATCTATATCCTCATGTCATCTTGTACTGCTTCGGGATACCCCCATTCGAGAAGGTCAATAAATCAAAAGCACGAAAATTTAAATTCAGATACTGAAGACAATTACTGGATTAATAGAGGAAGCCGTATCTTCCATTTGTAAGTGGGATCTATATTTCTTTATTAAATTAAAATGACTCAGATTAAATACATCTGCAGTGAATGTATAAATTACAACAACTCCCACACAGGGTGTTTGGACTGGAGGCTGTGTTGAAATAATTGGTGACACATCAGGGAGGTGCAGAGATACCTGGAGATCTTGTTCCAGAAGGAAGTCATAATCCTCAGGACCAGGCTGTCCCATTCCATATGTAGGAAGGGGCAGGAGGGTATGACAATGAGGAGGGCAGGTAAGGATTTGGAGCGCACTGTAGGACAGGAAAACCCCTCACTCTTGCTGTAGTTGTGGGTATGCTCACCGAGCTGGGAAGTTGATTTGTAGACATTTTGTCCCCTGTCTCAGTGACACCTTCAGAGCTTTGGAGCTTCCTGTGAAGCGCTGTTGTGCTGTGTCTTCTGGAATTTATTTGGTTCCATCCCTGCTGTTTCTGGTTGCTGGTTTGGGAATGTTCATTTCAGTGGTCGGTCTACTGGGTCTCGGTCAATGTGTTTATTGATGGAGCCCATGGTTCTAGAAATTCTCTGGCTGCCCTCTGTTGAGCTTGTCCTATGATCATAGTGTTGGCCCAATTGAATTTGTGGTCCTTTTCATCTGTGTGTATAGCTACTCGGGACAGCTGCTCATGGGGTTTAGTGGCTCGTTGGTGTTCATGGATGTGGGTGGCTAGTTGTCTGGCTGTGTGTCCTGTGTGTTTCATGCAGGCTTTGCATGGAATCTTGTAAACTACATTTGTCTTTCACATGATTGGTTTTGGGTCTTTTGTTCTCACGCACTGTTGTCTGAGTGTGGCTGGCAGTTTCTGGGCAGTATTTGAGTGATTAGATTCCCTACAGTATGGAAACAGGCCCTCCGGCCCAACAAGTCCACACCGATCCTCCAAAGATAACCCACCCAGACACATTCCCCTACCCAATACTGACCTCAACTGATGCACCTAGCACTAGGGGCAATTTAGCATGGCCAATTCACCTGACCTGCACATCTTTGGATTGTTGGAGGAAACCGGAGCACCCGGAGGAAATCATTGCAGACACGGGGAGAATATGCAAACTCCAGACAGACAGTTGCTTGATGAGGGAATTGAAATCGGATCCATGCCACTGTGAGGCAACAGTGTTAACTACTGAGCCACCGTTCCATGATTGGACAAGTCTGGCTGTCAGTTCGGTGGCGTTTCTTTATATACGGTAGCGTGGCTAGGAGTTAGGTTGTAGCATGTCCTCATCGTGTTGTTTGTCTGTTAGGTATCTGCGGATAAAGTTGCAGGAAAATCTGTTCTTGGTAAAGACTTTGTAGAAGTGTTCTTCTCTTCGCAGGTCGGGAGTGCTGCAGTGTGTTGTAGCCCTATTGAACAGGGGCCTAATGCAGCTTCTCCTGTGTGTGTTTGGGTGGTTGCTGTTGTAGTTCAGGATCTGGCTTTTCTGTCCACTTTTGTTATACATTCACCATTCTGTGATGGATGAGAATGTGACATTGGAAGCAAAATCACATCAGCCATGGTCCTATTCATTGGTCGAGAATTTTGAAGGATTGAATGACCTAATTCAGCCACTAATTTGTAAGTTCAAAACAATTGAATGGTCTTTTCTCTGTATCCACTCATACACACTCTCTGTGTGAAAGATTACTTCAACGCTTCACCCTTTCTCATTCGTGTCTTAACCCTGAGCTCTCATTGTTGCTGGGAAATTTGAGAAGCAGATACATTCACTTGCTCATTCATTCCCTCCTCAGCCTCTCTTTATCTCCTGAAACTCCACTCAACACCAATCTGTTGGGTCAGGAGCAAGGCTCTCAGCTCAATGAATAAAGGAACCTTTTCTAGCACCAAGCTGGTGACAGTCAGCTGGAGAATAATGTTCCATTGCACATGCCTTCTTCAAAAACCAAGGTGTTCAGCTATTCTGTACATCCACGTTCACTCCTGAAGGGATCAGGCAGAGAGGAAGAGTCAGTGCAGCCATTGTGCAACATCGAGTGTCGAGTTGTCACATTTCCAATCCCACTGCAATGTCATTGTCTGCCCTGACACCAAGTAGATGCTCCCATCTCAAGAGGCTCCATGGCCCTGAGGACTGTGAGAGTAAGCCCTGTCAATTCAGCTCGATCATCAAGCTCCAGCCTTCCTGATGTGGTGGCAGCCAGGAGAACCCTGCCCATGGGAGATTCCACACACACTCCCTCCCTCCCTCCCTGCAGGGAAAGATGATTCCATGGCCCTGCTTTCTCTCCAGACTGATCTGGATTTGAGAGTTGCTGAAAAAAAGAGACATTTTGTCGAAGCTTTTGTCTTGCACACATCAGGGCATTTTGCGAGAAATAGCACAGCAAAGGCAAACACCATGTAGACTGGAGACCCCAGCGGGTCAGGCATCATCCATGGAGAGAAAGCAAGGCAAAATGAAATGTTTTCATAAAAAGGACTTTCTCTCACTCAAGTTCCAGATTCTCAAATGACTATTTGATCCTGATTTCCTCTTTTGCTTTAGACCTGTTGAAATTCTAAAAATCATTCTGTCCTTTTTTGAATGGAGCATTCAGTTTATACATCATTCATCATTAAATTCCGTAACTGCATCAAAATATTTTTCCTGATTTCCTTTCTGTACTTGGTATATGACTGGAGAATGTGTCATTTTGCCGCTCAGTTTGTATGCTCTGATGGTTAATATGTATTTTTTGTGTTCCTTTCTATAAGAATTTTTGAACATCAGAATACCCCCTCTCCACTGTCGAGATCCTGTTCTGTCCTTCATAGAATCATAGAATCATAGAATTGAGGAATCCCTTCAGTGTGGAAGCAGGCCACACAGCCCAGCAAGCTCATACCGACCCTTTGAAGACTATCCCACCCAGACCCACACCTCCCCTACCCAATCCCTGTAACCCTGCGTTTTCCATGGCATTTTCCATTTGCTAGCCTGCACATCTCTTGGACATAATGAGTAATTTAGCACGGCCAATCCCCAACCTACACATCTTCTCTCAGTTTTGCAAATGAAACATCAGTTTTGATTTTTACGCTTTGGGCTAGATTTAATACAGTTGGAAACATGACTCTAGGCAAACTTAATCATTCCAGTGGCCCATTTCAATGCCCCCAATGGCAGCAAATCTCTCCCAATGAATATCAGGATAGAAGTAATGAACTGAAATTCTCAGCTACCATCAGACGATATCAACTTGACTGAGGAGCCAATTGACCCCTAAATTCTTGAATCTATCCTGATTATATGGCAGCTCAGGGATTAAATCGGCTTGGCTGTCCCACAATTTGTCTAATCAATGGACCAAGCTTCAGATGATGTCCTCATGTTAAACTGCCACCCCTCTCATGACCCACATCTGCTTTTAGTTGCATTTGATCAGGGATTCCATAATAAGCCAAGGTCTCCAGTGAGAGCCTTGTCTCCAACAAGCATTGCTCTGCTCGCTCCCAACTGGGGACCTCCCCAGGAACCAAAAGGAGCTCCCCGGCAGTTCTGTCACTGATGGGTGAGATTGTTGTTGACTCACCTTAGAGTGGACTGAAGCCAAACCTTTCTGACTCCATGGAAGGAGTTCTAACAACTTAGCCAAGGCTGATACTTTAAAAAATCATAAAATATGTCAATAATTCATACTGTCTTTGTGCAAGGTCAGAGTTTTGAGGTTTTAACGTGTTCTTTTGGAATGCAATGAAGTGTTACCATGGAGAATGTTGCTGCAGGACAAGAACAGCCAACTCTGCCCAAAACGTCACCGCAATAATTAATCCATTACCATCCAGTCGAATGCTTTCTCACATTACTTTCCCTTTATTATTCCTCTTTTTCAGGTTATTAAATGCCTTTTAAAATAGTACACACATGGAAACACCGTCACCTGCAGGGTTTTCCCCAAACCATTCATCATCCTGACTAAGAAATATATCCCTGTTCCTTCACTGTCACTGGGTTATTATCAAGAAATTCTCTCTCTCAGGGCATTCTGGGTCTACCTACAGCACATGGCTGCAGCGGGTTCAGGAAGGCAGCTCCTCACCACGTTCAAAGAATATCAGGGACAGGCAGGAAATGCTGCCAGCCAGCAGCGCCCATGTCCCACCAGAGAATAAAACATGGATAGGTTTTGTTTAACAGCCTGTGGTAGAAAATTGCAAATTCTTACCACCTTCTGTGTAAGGAAATCTACATCCCGAAATAAAACCTTGTGACCGAGATCCCTTGTCCCTGTCACATTATGTATTATTCCTCAAAGCAGCCCCTAACTGTACACCATATTCTAGACGTGACCGAACCATTCTTCAGGACAGCTGCCATGGTCACTCTCCCCTCCATCTCCTCACTCTCAATATTCAATCCAAAATCACATTGACCTTTATGTTTCTGATATTGTTTCCAATTTAAAGGAGACGTGTCACTTGGCATCCTTTCTTGCGTGCTGCAGTGTTGTTTATAATATAAACGGCCCTTCAACCTTTATCGTTCTCAGAGGCTTTATAACCAAGAAAACCCCTTCCAGCTCTCAGTGGAGAAATTCAGTTATTCCCGTTTCCCTGCTCTATCCTAATAGCTTCCCTTTCTGTGTGACTATGTTTCTGGTGTGTTCAACAATATCTGACACTTGCCTGCCTAATGCTCTTACACCCACTGATACCTGTTGAGGTCTCCCAGATAAATTGCTGCTCTTTGCAGTTTGGTGACCTGCTTTGATAGCCGTGTGTTCGGTCTTTGAGTGTAATTCATATTGTGTCTGAGCCCAGTATCAATCCGAAGGACACTCCACCTTTCAGTCTGACAAACCAGGGTCACCCATGTCATGACTCTATTTCCAGCCTAGGCTCCAGTTTTTCAAAGAGATGAATTCAAGCCTCACAGTTTGATCATTTGAAGTGTACCTTGTTTATTTTGATTTCTCCTGGGATGGGCGGGCACAAAAGTGGCAGTTATTTGTTGCCCTTCCCAAATTGTCCTGGAGAGGGCATTGGTGAGCCGTGTAACATCTGGGAAGGAAGGCGCTGGGATCTGAACCAAGAAAAACCCCATGAAACTCAATGTCATGTTCATGAATGTAGTTTGGACAAGGGAACCCAGTCATCACCCGGTCTGTGACTCCAGTCCCACAGTGACGTGATTCATTCTTAAGGCCCCATGATTTGGCTCAGAACTCAGTCCGAGTAACTAGAGATGGGCAATAAATTTGAGGTTTAATTTACAATAGTTTATAAAATAGTTCACTTTAAAAACTATTTAAATAGTTAAATCTATGTTAACCTGAGGGTACAAGGCATAATTTCAAAATTTGCTGAGGGTATGAAACTTGGATGTATTATGGCTCATGAAGAAGATAGTGTCTAACTTCTATATATATATAAGTTATTGGGATGAGCAGATGGTTGCGGATAGAATTTCATGGAAAGAGCTGTCACTGATTCATTTTGGAAGGAAAACGTGGAGAGACAAACAAAATAATGGGTACAAATATGGTTGGGTGTAGGGGCAGTAGGACCTGGATGTTTATGTGCATCAGTCACTGAAGGTGGCAGGATAGGCTGCTGTTCTCATGAGAGAGCAGCTGATTAAAGCAGATGCCATATCAACATGAGCATAGAATACAGCGTGGATGTGAAATGAATGCTTCCTTTTCAGGGAGAATATAAAACTAAAATAAGTTCCCTCATTTAAGACCGCAATAAGCAGGTTTTCTTTCTTTCTTAAGGTCATAAATCTTTGGAAATCTTCTTCAAACATAGAAATGAAACCTCTGAATGCTGGTAGTGAAGAAGTAGATAGCCATTGCTTATCATAAATCTATTGGAGTGAGGCAAAAATGTGGAATAATCAGGTCAGCCATGGGGAGCAGGCTCAAGAGGATGAATCTCCTTCATTTTTGTCCCTAATTCGTATGATGGTGTGTCCAGTTCCACCGTTGAAAGAACAATGCCTTAAAGTTTGTGGTTTTCAATAAATCAGCTGAAGTGGCTGCTGGTTTGTGTGGGCGCGAATGGAAGGGGACTTTACCCATAATCCTCAGCAGCAGTGCAAGCGCTCTCTCGCCACTAGAGGGCAGCTGCTTCACTGTCCCTGATCAGTAAAGTGGGACTCTGCTTGCAACTAACAGGCTCAATCTGGAGAGACACATGAAGTTCCTGAAGAAGGCAACGTCGATTCTCCTGCTCATTAGATGCTGCCTGACCTGCTGAGCTTTTCCAGCAACACATTTTCAGCTCTGATCTCCAGCATCTGCAGTCCTCACTTTCTCCTCCAGACACATAGAGTGTACAGCTCTAGAAGCAGGGTACTTATCACACCACAATGAAAATATCCCCTGTGAGAAGAAAAGTACTTTGATGTGACTTTTGTTTGTCTTCACAGTGTGCTGTTTTGTTCATTCTGTGATACACATAGACAATGTCAGTACTGAGTGGCACAAAGTATATTTCCTCCTCTAACCCCTTTCCAACACACCCTCTCCATCTTGCTTTACTCTCTATTGACTCTTCTACAATTACCCCTGCTCCCTCCGTCCCAGTCTCAGAATTGATGGTTGGAGTTCATGATCCCGCACTGTGTGAAGGTTGGTGTGAAGTGAGGCCAGTGTGTTGGAGCTTGGGCTCCTGCCTCAGGCCCAGGTGTAGGGGCCTGTTCAACAATCTGCACATTGTCCTTTTTCTCTTTCTGACCGTACTGGAGTTTTCAAGCTGCAGTAACTTGCTGGCAACAAGGTGTCTTGTCTAAAATGATCCCAGCACTGGGCAGATCTCTGCTGTTGATTTTTTTTCTCTCTCTCAGGAGCCTGCTCTGTATTCAATGCCTGTTATCATGAGTTTGTTGGAGTTCATATGTCAACTGCTGCTTCCTTGCATAGAACTGAAAAAAAGTCATCAATACCTCTTGAGTTTTAAATACTCCATCTTCATGAAAGTGGTTGGCAGACTTTTTAACATCATTTAACCCTCTAATTATGTGAATGCATCAGTGTTATTTATGGCTGGGAGCATTTAACATCATGGTCCTAGTTTTTAATGGATCCTCACTCGTGTTAATACAGTTTGCAATGTTTCGCTCCCCTTTTGTGTTATTAAGAAGCTTGCAAACTTATTATGATGAGGACAATGCAACTTCAACACTGTTTGAGGGAGTGGGTGGCTGTTTGAATTCTCATCTCATTATCATACAGCTTTCGAAGAAAATGCTGTAGTCTCTGAAATTAGATTGTACTCAGGTTTTATTGCATATTGTGTTTTTATTTAATTTTGGAATGCCAATTTGTCATAAAAATATCCTGTTCAGTTTTGTAGCTCAATAGTTGTGTTTGTTCCCGAGACACTGGAAGTTTACACAACACACCATTTGCCTGTGACCCAGTTACTGGCCAAAGCCTCTGGTTGTTCGGTGAGTCCAAGCCATTGTCTTGCTCTCTGCAGTTATACAATCAACTTGGTTTCTCAGTGTGAGCCAGGAGACCACTGTGTGGTGACTTCCTGTTCCACTGTCGGGGTAAAGGCAAGTGGGAACTGTCGAGGTTAATCCCATCATGAACATCAGAACATTATAGTCAGCTGGAACAACATCCACTGACTAATTTCTTTGGCTGCCATTGCAGGAAAAGCAAATCCTTCCCTTTTCTGGCACAAAGAGAAAGTGCCCATCAGACTCTCTGGTGTGTGATGGTTTAGCCCAATAGGAGCAGCTCTGGTAGATCATGCTGTATCAGCCTGGACAGAAACCTGGGCAAACTCCAAATGAAAACATGTCCTTCAGTAGATCTGCTGCTATGCAAAATATTGAATTGGAATCCTTGTTCCCGAATCTCCTCATCAAACCTAAACACAATTGAGAAAATATAACCCAAACCAATTTCCCAATGACATATGTCACAACAAGAAAGTGGGGAGCAGACAGTTACTGTTCGCCTGTCTCTGGGGAGCGTCACTTTTCCTGTCTCCTCTCTCTTTGCGGATATCATTTTTACCATCCTTTCTGTCTGAGAATATTACTGTTCCTGTTCGCACTCTCTTGGAGACAGTGTGTGGGTCTCATTTACTCTCATGAAATGTGTAATCCCTGCTTCACTATGTGTGTAAGCCATGGGTGAAAACCCAGCACAGCTAACCCTTCACTTCAATCAGATCACAGGGTCCGACTGACTGGATCACGCTCAAGATAACCCAGATCAAGTTCCAGTGAGACTGCTGTTGACCTTCCCCCTCAAAGCCCACTCAGGAGGTGGTCATTAATCCCAGTGTTGTCATAGATTAAGTTCTCCCAGAGATTCATGATTCATTCTAGATTTTACACAAGTGTGTGATGTTGTCAGGCGACAGCTGGGAGACATGGAGATAAAATATAAAAGGAGAGAGAATTAAATGTGTGTTATACATTCCTTGAACTTAGGATGTTTAGAAATATTTTACAGCCAATGGAATACTTTCAAAGTCCAGACATTGTTGTAATGTGGGAACTGTGACAGCCTGGGCATGGCAGATCATTTGGCAGCACCACCCAGAGACTGGAGGCTGCTACTGCAGGCATGGTCCAACCAGCTCTGCTGTGAGGGAAGGACACTGGAGCACACAAGGACATGAGAAATAGGAGCAGGAGAAAGCCTCCAATAGCTGTCCATCCTTTCTTAAATACAGGGACCAAAATTGCACACAATACTTCAAATTCTGGCTCACTAACACCCTCTATAGTTTTAACAGGATTTCTCTACTTTTAAATTCCAACCACCAGCAATAACGGTGAAAATTCAATTCGCCTTCTCAATTACTTGCTGTACCTGCACTAACTTTCTGTGTTTCATGCAAAAAACTACCCAGATCACTCTGTACTGCACTTCGTTGGAATCTCTCACATTTAAATAATAGTCGACCTTTAGATTATTCCGACCCAAGTGCATGGTCTCACACTTTCTTACATTGAATTCCGTCCACTGTGTATGAGTGTTTCATTTCCAGTTTTGTCTTCTCTTTGTGATTGACCATCTCAGTGCATCAGTCTGTAGCATGTCCCATTCCCATTTGTTGATGGCCCTGACACTTGATTATCTAACCCTTTCCTGCTGGTTCCATTCAATGACAGGCAGGAGGTTGGAAGAACACAGCAAGTCAGGCAGCATGAGTTGATGTTTTGGGTGTAACTCTTCTTCAGGAATGGGGTTAGGTGTCAAAAAAGTTGCAGACAAAGAGGGTAGTGGGGACAGGATGATGAAGTGAGGATAGGTGATGACAGGTAGATGGTACAACATGGATGGTCAATGGGAGGAATGAATCCGGTAGGCAGCATGCAGGAGTGGAAGGGAGGGGGAGGGGCTGGGAAGGGAATCGGGGAAGGGAAGTGTAGTTATTTGAAATTGGAGAACTTAATGTTGAGTCATCTGGGTTGTAGGCTGCCCAGATGGAAGATGAGATATTGTTCCTCCAATTTGTGGCTTGGTTTATTGTGACAATGGAGGAGGCTAATGATGGTCATGTCGGAAAGGGAATGGGAAGGGGAATTGAAATGGGTGGGGACTGAGAGTTCTGGTCAGCCCCTGCAGGCCTGGCTGAGATGCTCGGTGAAACGTTCCCTAAGATTATATTTGCTCTTCCCAATGTAGAGAAGACCACATCGCGGGCACCTGATACAGTGAAATAGGTTGGAGGAGAAGCAGGTGAACCTCTGTCTCATCTGGAAGGACTGTTTGGGGCCCTGGATGGAGGGGAGGGATTGGTTTACCAGCAAGCTTTGCAACTTTTTGGGTTGCAGGGGAAGGTTCCTGGAGGTTCGGGAGGGTAGGTGGGCAAGTGGCACAAACCAAGAATTGTCAAATGGAACAGTCCTTGTGGAAGGCAGCCACAAGGGGTGGGGAGAGGAAGATGTTCTTGGTGGTGTGGTCTAGTTGGAGTTGGTGGAAGTGTTTAAGGATGATGCGTTGCATATGAAGATTGGTAATAGTTGAGGACAATGGGAACTCTGACTTTATTGCGTTTGGAGAGGGGGTGGTTTGAGAGCAATAGAATGGGAAATAGAGGTGTTGCAGTGAATGACAGAAGGAGGAAAAACACGTTGTTCGTAACAGGTGGACATCTGTGATCAGTGGAATGTCTCCTCTTCCGAGCAGATGGAGTGGAGGCAGAGGAATTGGGAGAATGGGATGGAGTTCTTAGATACTGGTTGACAGGAGGTGTGGTCCAGGTAGTAATGGGAGTCTGTGGGTTATTAGTAAATGTCTGTCTGAAGATTATCACCAGAATTGGAATGGAGAGGTAAAGAAAGGACAGGGAGGTGTCTGAGATGGATGAAGTGAAGTTGAGGACAGGGTGGAAATGTGGGGAAAGTCAATGAACTGCTCCAGTTCAGCCTGGGTGCAGGATGCCCTGCACTGATGTAATCACTGATGTAATGGCAGAAGAGTTGGGGCACAGTGCCTGTATAGTCACTGAAGAGGGACTGGTGAACGTAGCTCAACCGGGTGCCCATGGCCACCCTCTGGACCAGTTTGGCAAGGCGGATGAATGGATTGGTGGAGAGAGACTAAATGGGTCTGTTGCTGAGGTAAAGTTGTTGGGCCTGGAGGCCATCCTTGTGGGGTATGGACATATGTAAGGACTGCACATCCATTGTGGAGATAAAGCACTTAGGGCTGGGGAACTGGAGGTGACTGAAGAGATGGAGGGCATGGTTGGTGTAGCCGATGTAGGTGGGCAGTGCCTGAACCAAGAAGGAGAGTTGAGGTAGGATGAGAGGAGTTTGGTGGGGCAGGGGCATGCTGAGACAATGGGTCAGCTGGATAGTTGGGCTTGTGGATCTTAGGGAGCAGGTAAAACTGGGCAATGCAGGGCTTGGGGACTATGAGGTTGCAGATAGTGGAGAGGAGATCACTGGAGGCAATGGGGGCACTGACAGTGCGAGTGATTTTGACCTGATGGGACACCGCGAGGTTATGGGCAAGGGGGAGGTAGGACATGGTGTCTGAGAATTGGGGTTCGACCTCTGTGAAATTTAGGTCAGTTCTCCAGACTAACACCACCCCACCTTTTTCAGTGGGTTTGATGATGAACCAGGGGTTGGCGCAGAGAGAGTGGAGTGCTCG
Source organism: Hemiscyllium ocellatum (assembly GCF_020745735.1). NCBI lineage: Eukaryota > Metazoa > Chordata > Chondrichthyes > Orectolobiformes > Hemiscylliidae > Hemiscyllium > Hemiscyllium ocellatum. The sequence continues at coordinate 14,498,459 of NC_083409.1, forward strand.
ATCGGAGGGGGTGTGGTTGGAGTGGGTGAGGGGAGAAATTGAGGCGACTGATGGCACATCAATAGTCAGCAATGATGAGGTCTCAAGTGTGTACACAGCTGGTGGTGGGAGGTTGGTGGGGTGACCAAATGGAGGAGGTAGGTTGGAGGTGAGTGAAGGGGTCCTCAGAGGGAGTTTGGGAGTTTTTATTAAAGAAGAAGACATGGAAGTCGAGGCTGCGGAAGAAGAGCTCCGCATCGTGGTGGGTGTGGGACTTTTTGAGGTGGGGTCAGGCAGGAATGACTGTGACCCCTTTCCTGAGGATAGACCTTTTGGTCTCAGAAAGTTCGAGGTCAGTGGGGATAGTAAATGTGGTGCAGGGCTCAGGGGTGAGGTTTTCGGGAGGGCCCAAGTTGGTTGAAGGAGGGGAGGGGAGAAGGATGATGGCATGTGGTGGGTGAGGGTTGGTTGTGATGTTGCATGGGGAATGGGTGTGGGAGAGAAAGGAGATTGGGACGGAGGTGGGCTGTGGAGTGAGATGGGGGAGTGGGTAGGTGGAGATGAGGTGAAGAGGGAGAAGTGGAGGCATAGCGTGCACTGTGGGGGTGGATGGGTGAGGAGGGAGAGCGAGTGTGCTGGATGGCTGCAGGTAGGCAATTGGACTCAGGCTATCTCTGGGAAATGCAGTCTGAGTCTTGGTTGCAGAGTGGGTGGGGCCAGAAGTGGAGGCAGAAACTGGAGCGAAGTCAAGGCCAGTCTGAGTGTTTTGACTCAGGTTCAATTCCAGCCTCAGGCAACTGTATGTGTGGAGTTTTCATATTCTCCAAGAGTCTGCGTAGGTTTCCTCTGGGTGCTCTGGGTTTCCTTCCACAATCTAAAGTCGTGCGGCTTTTGTGAATTGGCTGTGCTAAGTTGCCCATAGTGGTCAGGGATGTGTAGGTTAGGTTCATTAGTCAGGGAAAAAGTAGAGTAATGGGATAGGGGATTGGATCTTGGGTGGGTTACTCTTCCAAGGATCAGTGTGGACCTGTTGGTGAAAATGGCCTGTTTCCTCACAGTAGGGATTCTATGACAGGCCATTCCAGATTCCCACCACCCGCTGAGTGAAAACATTCTTCCCCAAATCTTATTCGCGGTGTTCCTGATGAAAACTTTCAAACCATTCATTTTGTCTCGTGTCGTTTAGCTCTTGAGCTCCTTGTTCAATAAATGTTTTATTCTTTTTGATAAAATATGAGTTCCCTGACAGGGACAATTAACTTTATCCAGTCAGGGAATCCTGGCTGACAGATAAAAAGGGGAGTGTCAGAAGGACTGAAACTCTGGGACCTGACTCTGAATAACAACCTGCCAACCAACCCCCTCCTTCTGTCATCCTCAATCTCCCCATGCTTACTCTTGATGCCACTTCGATCCAGCCTGTGCTGCCTTTGGGAGAGGTTGGCCTTCCCTCCATCACCCAGGAATGTGGTCATCATCCCAGAGCAGTCACACTTTTAACCTGAGGGTCATCACAGCTGGGGCAGGGGGAGCGAAGGTGGCACCTTCATGGTGGTCATACCTGTCATTAATCCACCGCAACCTCTCTTGGGGCTGCAAGAATTCAACCTCCCTCCCTCAGACAGCTCCCCTCCCTGGAAGGTAATATTGCTCATTTAGTTTTGGGTTAACTAACCACTGAAATATGACGATGGGGAGTCAGCATTGGCTGGGCAGGCAGCCACGACTGCTCAGACCCTGGATCCAGAATTCGGCAACACATTAGGGAGCACAGTGCCCACTGCCTCTGAGATCCCTCCCTTACTGAGAATACACTCTCAGTATTAACCTTTTACAGCTGCTATCTGAATTTGCTATAAATTCTGTGCCCAATGAACCTGCCCTTCCAGCTACCTAATGAAGGAGCAGCACTCCAAATGCTTTTACTTCCAAAGAAACCTGTTGACTATAACCTGGTGTTGTGTGTTTTTTAACTTTGGTCATCTGAATGAGCTGCCATCTCAGACTGAATCAGATGAACCGTTTTCCATTCATGATTTGAGAAGATGAAAGCCTCATCTTCAATCCCCAGCACAAAGCCCATTCCCAATCCATCGCTCGGAGACACAGACCTCAGAGAGACACATACAGGCAGCACTAAGTAACACACACACTCTGAGAGACAGGCCACACTGAGTAACACACTCACACTCACACTCCATGCTGCCTGAAGGAGTCTCCGAATGTGGGTGCGTTACTGAGTGCTGCCTGTGAGTGTCTCTCTGAGTAACACACCCACACTCAGAGAGACACCTACAGGCAGCATTAAGTTGAACACTCACACCGAGAGTGATACAGCCGGCAATGTCTGTGAATGGCTGATGATTGTTTCAGGGGCTGTCTGACATACAGCAGAGATTGCACAGTTCGATCCCATCAGCTGGGCCTGGACCAACAGAGTGAAGAGGGAATGCATCAGATTGTATTTATTGAGTCCTAACAGCTTTCAGTTTCTGTTATTTTTGGAATCTTGTAACCTACACAAATCCCTGATCAAAGGGATCATTTGAAAATGATTAATGATTGAAATTGATTGACAGGCCAAGTAACCAATTGTGACAACGATCTGCTGAAATGCAACCAATTAACTGAGGGGTTTGGGGGTGGGGATGGGCTGGAGGTCAGTTATTTCCAAAGCGCACAGAGGCAGAGACTGAATCTTCATCTTTATTCCCTTTTCCACATTCACATTGACGGAAAAAGAAACAACTGCAATTAACAGCCCAGACAGAGGAAGTTGCTCAAATTCACAGCCACAATGGAGCTTGAGGAAAACACTTGGAGAGATTTTCTCAATAACACGAGAATCCTGCCCCTTTAAACAGTGACAAAACCTTAAATTGGAACTGGTGGCTGAGCAGAAAGGAGATCTGGTTACTGAAGCACAGACTTCTGAGGTTCACATTGATTTGTGCAGCTAACATCACAAGGCAATCCTGTCCCCATCAAACACTCCCAGGACAGTATGAGTTTTGACATGGTGTTCTCTCACCACTATCCCAATGATATGCTTTAACATCCAAACCTCAGATGTTTCTCTGAGCAATCCTGAGAAGGAAGGAAGAGAAATTCAGTGCTGACAATGACCTTTGTCCTGCCAGCTCAGCCCTGTCCTATTTAAAGTTGTGTCTCCTCTGTGGACTGTCTCCAACACTCTACACACATTCTGATCTCCTGATGCTCTTGCTGAGGGGAGAAGGGAGGGTCATGTGGGTGAGGGCACAGGAAAAGCGAGCGTTGGACTCCCAGTCAGACCCAGAGAGGGTCAGCAGGCTACTGACACTGTAGGTGTTGTCCGAAGCTCGCAGGTAGTTGCTGGTCTGAACCCCGTCCGAAATGACTGCACCGTCCTTCTTCCACTGCACCTCCAGCTCATCGGGATAGAAGTGATTGGCAAGGCACACCAGGGTGGCAGTGCCCTTGGCATTGACCTGCTCCGGGGAGGGGGGCAGCAGGGTCAGCTTGGGCTGTGAGTTCTCACGGCCTGAAAGACAAGAGAAATAATTTTAATTCCTACCACTGGAAGGGAATTCAAACCTCCCAATATTCACTGGCCATTCAATCTTTTTGAACATTTGTAGTCAATACAGAATAAACCCAACAAATTACCAGACATTGTTCAAATTGCTTCTTGGGGATGTGAGTATCACTGGCAGGGCCAGCACTTACTACCCATCCCTACTTGCCCCTGAGAAGGTGATGGTGAAGCAGCAGAGAGAGAAGGGACAGTTTTGGATCATTGTTTTTAGAATGAATGTGGGCAGCTGGAAAGGCTATCAATGGGGGAGCATTTCAGTGACAGTGATCAGAACACAGTGAGCTTGAGAGTAGGGATGGAAATGGAGAACCATGGAGCAAGTGTAAAAGATTTCATTTTACTAAACTGTGCGGTGCTTTGGTAAAAGTGGATTGGAACCAGCGACATGATGGGAAATCAGTGTCAGGGCAGTGGGAGCCCTCGAAGGACGAGACAGACTGTTCAGAATCTGTTCCCATAATTAGTAAGGGTGGGACTTCCAGATCTAGACCAAATGAACAAGAGGATTGGGGTCATGTACTGACATGGACTGGGAACTGATTGGTGGACAGGACAGAAATAGTGAGTCTTTTTCTGAATGACAGGTAGTCACAACTTAGCGTACCACACGTGTCAGTCCTTGGCACTCAGTTATTCATAATATAATACAATAGAGTCAGAGAGTCAGAGAGACCCAAAGGCCTATTGTGTCCATACTGGTCAAAAAACCACAACTCAATAGTTCTCATCCATTTTACCAGCATGGTGGAATTAGATGCAGTATGTGTTCAATAAAGAATTAGATGGAATGCTTTGGATTAAAGGGATCAAAGAATGTGGGGAGAAAGCAGGAACAGGGGACTGTGTTGGATGATCAGCCATAATCATATTGAATGGTGAAACAGGCTTGAGGAGCCGAATGGCCGACTGCTGCTCCAGGTTTGGATGTTTCTATCTGTTTCCCAGGTAATGAAGAAATGTCTCTCATCAGTTTGAAGATCTAAGTCAAATGTGTGTGGAGGTGGAAGATGTGGCCATGGTGATTACCGCAGGTCAGTGAGGTGGTAAGAAGACACATGGGATAAACTGTTTTTCATTTTCCTTGATGGAATGAGGGCATTGCTGGATCAGCAGCATTTATTGCCCATCCATAATCACCCAGAGGGCAGTTTAGAGTCACCCACATTGCTGTGGGTCTGGGGTCACACGGTAAGGATGGCAGTTTCTTTCCCAAAAGGACATTAGGGAATCAGATGCTTTTTCCTGACAATCAACAATGGTTTCATGGTCGTCATTAGACTCCTAATTGCATTTTTTAATTGAATTTGAATGCCACCATCTGCTGGATTCTAACCCTGGTCCCCAGAACATTACCTGGATCTCTGGATTAACAGCTCAGCAATAACACCATTAGACCATCACCTCCCTTATCTCATTTTTGGTTGACTGTGAAAGCAAGGTGTTTGTTTATTCTGGAACTGTATAAAACCCCAGTTAGAGCACAGTGAGAGAACTGTGTACGGTTCTGGTCACCACATTACAGGAAGGATGAGATTCCATTAGAGATGGGGACAGAGGAGGAGTTTGTCTGGAATGGGGACTTTGAGCTTTGAGGAATGATTGGTTTGGCTGGGAGTGTTTTCTTTGGAACAGAAGAGGCACAAGGGAGATTTGATGGTGGTGTGTAAAATGATGAGGGGCCTGGACAGAGTGGGTAGGAAGGACTGATTTCCACCAGCACAGAGAGCAATAACCATGGGGAAAGATTGAAATCAGTTCTGGGCAGGATTAGAGGGGGGTTGAGGGTATTTGTTTTCACCCAGAGGCTGGTGGGATGTGGGACTCACTGTCTGAAAGGGTGGGAGAGGCAGAAACCCTCATCACATTGAAAAAACACTTGTATATTCATTTGAAACAGCGAAACCTCCAGAACTATGGAGCAAGAGCTGGAAAGTGGGATGGAGCTCGATACCTATTTAACAAATCTCCGATCACACACAGATCTGGAGAACCTTATCCGAGAACATTGGAGCAGACTCGGATCCACACACTTCGGGAAAGTCACATTGGGGTGTCTGTGTAGAATGTTCTAGATTACATTTTAAACCTTGCTGCACACTGCTGGGCTGAGGGTCAAGGGTGACGCTGCAAAGAGTCTCAATGTCCTGGGGTCAGACAGGGTCACTGCTCCTAATGACCCCATGACCCCTGGAAGGTGAGAGTGCGCAGACAATGGATGAGAACCCGGATCAGGAGACTCCAACCTTAAAAAAGACTTGCATTTGTGTAGCACCTGTCCAACTCAGGATGTCCCACTGGCTCTTTCCAGCAAACTGTGCACAGCGAGATCCCAAACACAGTATGATAATTAGCAGAGAAACAGATTTTTAGTGATTTTGACTGGGGGATAAATATTCATCAGTTACACCAGTGGGAACTGCCTGCTTTTCATCCAATAGTGCCATGGAATGGCATCTTTCCCAACTGAAAGACTCTCAGTTCATCCAAAAAAACGAAGAAATGTTCCCTCAAAATGGAGTTGCAGGTAATTAGGTCGGTGACAAAGTCATTTGGTATGTTTTCCTTTATTGGTCAGTGCATTGGGTATTGGAGTTGGGAGCTGTTGCGGCTGTACAGGACATCAGTTCGGCCTCTTTTGGAATACTGTGTGCAATTCTGGTCTCCCTGCTGGAGGAAAAATGTTGTGAATCTTAAAATGGTTCAGAAAAGATTTACAAGGATGTTGCCAAGGTTGGAGGGTTTGCGTGAATGGGAGAGGCTGAATGGGCTGAGGCAGTTTTCCCTGGATCATTGCAGGTTGATGGGTGACCATATAGAGATTTATAAAATCATGAGCGGCATAGATAAGGTTAATAGAGAAGATCTTTTCTCCAGAGTGGGGGAGTCCAGAACTGGAGGGCATAGGCTGAAGGTGACGGGGAAAGATTTAAAAGGGACCTAAGGGACAACGTTTTCATTCAGAGGGTGTTAAATGTATGGAATGAGCTGCCAGAAGAAGTGGTGAAGGCTGGTACAATTACAACATTTAAAAGGCATGGATATGTGAATAGGAAGAGTTTAGAGGGATATGGGCATCAATCCAACTCTTAACATTTCAGGGTCTTCCAAAGACATTTACAGACAGTTTTGTTTGACAAGCTACACTGTCGCAATGTCAGGAACGTGGCAGCCAGTTTCTACAGCAAGATCCAAGTAGAAGCAATGAGATCAAAGAGCAATAATGATGTTGGATTAATGATAAATATTGCCCTGATTAGATTCCCTCCAGTGTGGAAACAGGCAGTTCAGCCTGACAAGTCCACACCAACCCCCCGAACAACAGCCCACCCAGAAACAGTCCCTACATTTACTCCTGACTATTTCACCGAACACTGTAGGCAATTTAGAATGGCCAATTCACCTGGCCTGCACATCTTTGGACAGTGGGAGTAAACCAGAGCACCTGGGGGAAACCCACACAGACACAGGGAGAATGTGCAAACACCACACAGACAGCTTCCCAACGACGGGAATTGAACCCAGGTCCTTGATGCTGTGAGGTAGCAGTGCTAACCACTGAGCCACCATGCCTGAAGGTAACCCAAAGCGAAAGTAATTTGGTTCAATTGGATGGAAAATGAGAAAACGGAAGGTGAAGAAGAAGGTAGGATTGCTGGTCAGTGATGGGATTGATTGTTACCAGAAAATAAAAGGTAGGGACGGACATTTCAAAATCAAAGGAACCAAAGAAGAGCCGGGAAAATCAATAATAGAACATACTTAAAGAGTTTGTAAGGAAATGCACGAAGCATTTCGAGTAAGGTTGACAAAGTAATGCCACAAATCCAGATGAATTGAGTTTCCAAGGAATTTAAACTAGTTAAAGTGGAGGAGGGCTCAGGGGAGATTATTTAAGTTTCTAGAAGATGTAAAAGGACAGAGAGTGTGGAAAGGATCAGGAATCGAACGTAAAGCACAGCAGATAAGAGAACAATGATGAGAAGGACGGCAGTCAATACAGGACTGAGGGTGTTGTACTTTAATGCATACAGTGTACACAATGAGCTTGTAGTGCAGATTGAAACTGGCAGGTACGATGTTGTGGGTATCACAGAGACATGGCTCTAAGGGGATCCGGGCTGGGAACTAAATATCCAAGGATACGTGTCCTATCAAAAGGACAGGTAGATGGGCAGAGGGGGAAGAGTTGCCTTGTTAGTGTGCAATAAAATTCACTCAATAGCAAGAAGTGATATAGAGTCAGAAGGTGTAGAGTCCGTGTGGGTAGAGTTGAGGAACCGCAAGAAATAAAGAATATGATGCAAGTTATGTCCAGGTCTCCAAGCAGTAATCAGGGTGTGGGGAAGGAAATCAATTAGGAGGCAGAGAAGCCGTATACAAAATGTCAGGGCAGACTTCAATGAATAGGTGGACTGGGTAGCGCGTCTCAAGGAAAGGATTTCATGGAATGTCTATGAGATGGTTTTTGGAGCAGCTTGTGGTTGAGCCATGATGGAACAGGCAGGTCTGGATTCAGAGATGTGTATTGAGGCAAACTTGACTTGTGAGTTTAAGGTGAAAGCATCCCTGTGGATAAATTACCATAATATGATAGAATTCCCACTGTAGTTTGAGAGGGAGAAGCTGCAATCAGATGGAACAGTATTTCAGTTGAGTAAAGGTAACTGCAAAGACATGAGGAAGGAGCTGGCCAGAGTTGATTGTAAGGGGAGCCGAGCAGGTAAGATGGTGGGGCAGCAAACAGCAGGGTTTCTGGGGGTAATTCAGGAAGCAGAGTAGGAATTCATACCAAAAAAGAAGAAATATACTAAAGGGAGAACAAGGCAACCATGGCTGATGAGGGACGTCAAGGACAGCATAAAAGCAAAAGAAAAGGCAGACAATGTGGTGGAGAATAGTGGGAAGCCAGAAGGTTAGGAAGTCTTGAAAAACCTGTAGAGGACAATGATAAAAGCATTAAGGATGGAGAGGTGAAATGTGGGGGTGAGCGAGCTAGTAATACAAAAGAAGATTGTCAGAGTTTTATCAGATATATAACAAGGAAGAGGGAGGCAAAAATAGACATTGGATCACTGGGAAATGAGGTTGGAGAAAGAAAAATAGAAATAGCAAAGGAATTGAATAGATACTTTGCATCTGTCTGCACCATGGAAAACATCAGCAGTGTACCAGTACTTCAAGACTGTCAGGGGGCAGGGGGGCGTGTAGTGGCCATCAGTAAGGAGGAGGTACAGGGGAAGCTGGAAGGTCTGAATGTGGATAACGCACCCAGACTGGATAAACTTCATCAGTGTGTTCTGAAGGAGATCGCTGAGGAGATTGTGGAGGCATTGGTGATGATCTTTCAGGAATCAATGGAGTCGGGGTGAGACAGTGGGGTGGGGTGGAATTTGATGGGGGCAAGGAAATAGAAAATGGCTCCCATAGCAGCCCTGTTTAGGAAGGGAGGGAGTTGGAAGACGGGAAATTATAGGCCAGTTAGCCTGGACTATTGTTGGTAAGGTATTAGACTTCAATTTAAGGATGAAATTGCAGAGGACTTGGAAGTGCAATGAGAAAATAGGGCTGAGTCAACATGGCTTCATCAAGGGGAGGTCCTGCCTGGCAAATCTGTTAGAATTCTTTGAGGAGGCAATGAGCCAGTCAGACAAAGGAGAGTCTGAGGAAGTAATCTATTTGGATTTTCCAGAAGGCCTTTGACATAACTTAAGAGCCTGTAGTGTTAGGAGCAATGTACTGGCATGGACCGAGGACAGACAGGTTGGCATAAAGCAGAGAATGAGGAAAGATGGCCACTGGTGACTAGTAGAGTTCTGCAGGTGGCAATGTTGGGGCAATAACTACTCACGTTATACATGAACAATCCGGATGAAGGAAGTGAAGACATTGTTGCTACGTTTGCAGACAACATGGGATAGGTGGAGGGACAGGTAGTGTTGAGGAAGTGGGAAGACTGAAAAAGGTCCTGGATAGGCTCGGAGAGTGGGCAAAGAAGTGGCAGATAGAATACAATGTGTTACAGTGTGAGGTTATGCACTTTGGGAGGAAGAAGAAATACAAAGACTGTTTGCTAAATGAGGAAAGCCTTTGGAAATCTAAAGCACAAACCACATTCAGGTTTCTCTTCAGGTTAACAGGCAGGTCCCCTTTGTGTTTGGGAAGGCAAATGAAATGACAGCATTCATTTCAATAGGGCCAGAATACAAGAGCAGAGATGTACTGCTGAGGCTGTGTAAGGCTCTGGTCAGACTGCATTTGGAATATTGTGAACAGATTTGGGACCCAAATTCTAAGAAACAATGTGCTGGCATTGGAGGGATTTACAAGAATGATCCTGGGGATGAAGGGCTTGTCATATGAGGTGTGGTTGAGGACTCTGGGTCTGTACTCGATGGAGTTTAGAAGGATGAGGAAGGATATCATTGAAATTTACAGAATACTGATAGGCCTGGATAGAGTGGATGGGGAGAAGATTTATCCAATAAGAGGAGAGACTTGGTAACCAAGGCACAGCCTCAGAATGAAGGGCCGACCCTTTAGAGCTAAGATGAGGAGGAATTTCTTCAGCCAGAGAGTGGCGAATCTGTGGAACTCATTGTTACAGAGGGCAGTGGAGGCCAAGTCACTGAGTGTATTTAAGACAGAGATGGATAGGTTTGTGATTATTAAGGGGATGGAAAGTTCCTGTGGAGTAGGCAGGAGCATGGGGTGAGAAGCATATCTGCCAAGATCAAATGGCAGAGCAGATTCAATGGGCTGAATGGCTGATTTCTGATCCTACTTCTTAAAAACTTCTGGAGAGTTTCCACAAAACCCTGGAACACTGAACCCACTGGACTTTGAGCCCTGCTGTAGCTGTTTGTCATCAGAACTTTGCCAAGAGATAACCAAAGAGTGGAGAGGGTGTGGTTCTATGTGGGAATTTCAGGATACTTTGCAGTTCCTGGAATACCATGAGTACAGGAAGTGTGGTCAGTGACAGCGGTTGGAGCTCTGGGCTTCGGAGCTTGAGCAGCAGCTGGTGTCAGTGCGGAGCGTCCGTGAGGCTGAGAGCTCCGTGGAGAGCACGTTTCTAGATGTGGTCACTCTGCAGCTTCAGAGTATGCAGGGAGAGAGGGAATGGGGGAGCAGCAGACAGTCCAAAAGGACCAGGCAGCTAGTACAGGAATTCCCTGAGTGCATCCCAGTCTTCAACCAGGATTCAGTTCAGAATCCTGATGAGAATGATGGTTAATCTGGGGAATGCAGCCAGAGCCAAGTCCCTGGCAGCACATGTGGTCAGCTGTACAGGGGAGCACAAGAAGACTGGAAGAGCTATAGTGGGAGGAGATTTGAGCGTGAGGGCATCGAAAGGTGTTTCTGCAGCTGCAGATGGGAATCCAGGATGGTGTGTTGTCTCCCTGGTGCCAGGGTGAAGGATGTCACTGAGCGACTGCAGAGCACCCTGAGGGGAGAGGGGGAACAGGCAGCAGTTGTGGTCCACATCGGTCCCAGTGACAGTGGGAGGAAAGGGATGTGGTCCTCCAGTCAGAATTTAGGAGCAGGAGCTAAAAGGTAGGAATCTTCAGATTACTCCCATTACCACATGCAAGTGAGAAGAGGAACAGGAGGGTAACACAGGTGACGGTGGAGCTGGAGAAAGGGTCCAGGAGGCAGGGCTTTAGATTTTTTGGACATTGTGAGTGGGTCTGGGGGAGATGGCACCTGGACAGACCAGACAGTGTTGCTCCTGAACAGAGCTGGGACTGAGTTCCTTTGAGGTGATTTACTAGTGCTGTTGGTGAGGGTTTAAACTAACGTGGCAGGGCTGTGAGAGCCAGGGGGAATATCAGAGAGGAACACCAAGGTCCACAGAATTCTCAGTGCAGTCAATAAGTCACCAGCCAGTGGGAAGGATGTGGAGGAATGCAAATGCAAGGAATTTACAGAAACCTGCAAATATGATCGAGCCGTTATAAATGGGGGAAAGGGGTATTTAATTTCTGAATATAGACTGGGATAGTAGCAATGTAACGGGCAGAGAGGGGTGAGAGGTGTGAGACTGTGTTCAGGTGAATTTTCAGGTGGCATCGTGGCCAGTGAAAAAGGCTGTCTAAGAGTACAATGGGATCTTGACCAACTGGGCCAGTGGGCTGAGGAATGGCAGATGGAGTTTTATTCAGATAAATGTGAGTGCTGTATTTTGGGTAAGACACAGGAGATGGGTGAGATTCTAAACAAATATTTCAGGTCAGTATTTATTGTGGAGAAGGACATGAATGCGAGGGAATTTGGAAAAAATAGTGATGCTTTCAAAAAGTCCACAATACAAATGAGGAGATGCAAAAGGTCTTAAAACATTTAAAGGTAGATAAATCCCTAGGACCTGATCAGGTATATCCCAGAACATTGTGGGAAAAGAGGGAAGAGATTGCTGGGCCCCTTGCTGAGATATGTTTATCATTGACAGCTACAGGTAAGATGTTGGAGAACCAGAGAGGTTGGCTAATGTTGTACCATTATTTCAGAAAGGCTATAAGGAAAAGCTAGGGAACTATAGACCAGTGAGCATGATGTCAGTGCTGGGTAAGATGTTGGAGTGGATTCTGAGGGACAGGATTTCCATCCATTTGGATAATCAATGTGGTTTTGTGCGTGGGAAATTGTGTCTCCCTGATTTAATTGAGGAGGTGACAAAGAAGATTGATGAAAGCAGAACAGTAGACACTGTCTGTATGGACTTCAGTAAAGTATTTGACAAGGTTCCACATGATAGACTGGCGAGTAAGGTTAGACCACATGGGATTGAGGGGGAGCCAGCCATTTGGGTAAAAAAATTAGCTTGAAGATAGGAGAGAGGGTGTGGCGGTAAAGGGTTGATTTTCAGATCGGAGATCTGTGAATAGCTGTGTGCCGCAAGGAGTGGTGCTGGGTCCACTGCTTTTGGTCATTTAAATAAATGATTTCACCTGAATATAGGAGTTAACATAAGTGTGTAAAAGACATCAAAATTGGTGGGACAGTGGATAGTGAAGAAGATTATCTCAGGGTACAGTGGAACCTTGATCAGATGGGGCAATGGACAGAGGAGTGGGAAATGGAGTTCAGTTTAGATTAATGTGAGGTGTTGCACTTTGGAAAGGCAAACCAGGGCAGGAGTTATACAGTAATGGTAGGGCCCTGTGGAGTGTTGCTGAACAAAGACACCGAGGGGTGAGGGGTGAGGGGTGAGGGGTGAGGGGTGAGGGGTGAGGGGTGAGGGGTGAGGGGTGAAGGGTGAAGGGTGAAGGGTGAATGTAAGGGAAATGTGCATTATTCCTTAAAACTGGATCACAGGGAGACAGGACGATGAAGAAGGTGTCGGGAACCTTTGCCTTTATTGGTCACTGTATTGAGGATAGGAGTTGGGTCATCATGTTGCAGCTGTACAGGAGATTGGTGAGGCCAGTTTGGGAATAATGTGAACAATTCTGATCATTCTGTGATAGGAAGGATGTTGTTCAACTTTTAAAAGGTGCAGAAAAAGATTTACAAAGATTTTGTGAGGAATTGGAGGGTTTGAACGATAGGGAGAGGATGAATCGGAACATCGGAGGCTGAGAAATTTATAAAATCATGAGGGACACAGATAATGTGACTAATTCAGGAATGTTTTGGATAGATGACAAATTATATTCCCAAAAGTCATTCCAGGGATGAGGAACATCAGTTATGAAGATCTACTGGAGAATTTGGGACTGTCTTCTTTGGAGAAGGCTGGAAGCAGATTTATTCGAGGAATTCAAAATCAGGAGGGGCCTGAACAGAATAAATAGGGAGAAAATGTTCCCAATTGAGAAAAGATTAAGACTGAGAGAACACAGCTTGAAAGTAATTGGGAAAAGTAACAAAAGTGAGACAAGGAAAAACATTTTCGGCCAGTGGGTGGTTAAGGTGTGGAATGCACTGCCTGAGAGTGTGGTGGAGGCAGCTTCAATTAAAACATTCTGAAGGGAATGAGACTGTTAGTCGAAAAGGAATTATGTGCAGGGTGACAGGGAGAAGGCAGGAGAATGACACTCAGTGAATTGCTCATTCAGAGAACCAGTACAGACAGGATGGGTGGAATGGCCTCCTTGTGCACTGTAACAATTCTGTGATTGTGTGGTTGAGCAGAGTTAAAGCTGGGGGAGGTGGGAGCTCGGTGTCTCACTGTGCTGCTGCTGCTGCTGCTGAGGTCAGTGAGATCAGAGACTGGGACAGGGAGCCAGAGCTCACATCAAACTCTGCCCGTGTCTGTCACACTGAGACTGGCAGGAGGCTACTCACTGATTTCACTCCATGCTGCAGGAATGGGACCACAGGCTGCAAATGGACAGAGCTCCTCCACACGGTGAGTAAAACTTACTGACTTATATCTTGCTTTTTAAAGGGGGCAATGGAACGAAATAAAATACAGCTGGACACACTATTAGACACAATGCTCCTCAATCAACTATTTCATTCACTGCAGCTTCTCACGAACACCTTCAACAATTCAGCATTTGTGTTTTAGAAATTGTGTTTGACAGGGTTAACAACAGAGGAATGAGGTTTACTTACTCAGTCTGAGCTTGGTTCCTGGACCGAACGTGAATGTGCTGTAATGCTGCATACAGTAATAGTCAGCGACATCCTCATTCTGAACGTTGCTGATTGTCAGGGTGAAACTGGTCCCTGATCCACTGCCGGTGAATCGCTCGGAGACTCCTGTGAATCGAGTTGCTGCACTGTAGATCAAGACAGAGGGTTTCTGACCTTCTCGATGCTGGTACCAAGCAAGGGAGCTGCTAATGCTTTGACTGGCCGTACAGGTGAGTGTTGCGGTCTGGTCCAGTCCCACTGACAGCACCGGGGGAGACTGAGTCATGATAATGTCCCCACTGATACCTGAGGGGTCAGAGAGTAACACAGTGAAGTCAGAACTGTCACAGAAAGAGCCTGTCAAATGAGAGATTGTTGGAGACACTGAGCATTCCTCTGGTTTCAGCATTTTCCCTTCAATCACAAGTCAGTGGAATTGGAGTGAAATGGAGACCAGCTAAAGATTCAAGGTGGAAGGAGAGAGATTTGTACCTGTGACACAGAATGCCAGGGGCCAGATCAGCTGGATGTGTGAAATCATGGTGTGTGCTCCTGTCCCTGTGCCTGGTTCCTGATAAACTCTCCCTTCACTGGGCTCTGCTTTATAAAGCTGCAGCCTGTGAGAGTCTGACTGGGTGTTCCTCAGTATGTAAATGGCATCAGGCAGAGAGAGCCACGTCAGCCCCTCACACTTCCGCTCCTGTCTCTGTCTCCCCATTTTCCCTCTCTCTCTCTCTGTCTATCCTAGAGAGACATTGATGTGAACTGTGCTGAATTAGACCATTTGTCCCATTGTGTCTGTGTTGGATAACAAAGACCTTGACAAACTAATCCCATTTTCCCACTCTTGGTCCATAGGCTTGGAAGCTACAGCCATGCAAATGTATATCTAAACACTGCTGCAATGTCACGAGAGTTTGTGACTCAAACAGCCTTTCAGGCAGTGAGTTCCAGACTCCCATCACCCTCTGGGTGAAAACATTTCTCCTCAACTCACCTCTCACACTCTAAGTCGACTGGGCCTGAACTCACTTGAGTTCAGAAGGATAAGAGGGGATCAGATTGAAATGTATAAATTTCTAACAGGGCTGGGCAGGGAGGAGGTTTCCCTGGTTGGGAATTCTGGAACCAGGGGACCCAGTCTTGGGGGATACAAAGTTGACCATTTAGGCCTGAGATGAGGAAACATTTCTTCACTCAGAGGGTAGTCAACCTGTTGAACTCTGTACCTATGATCCTGACAGCTATGGAGGAGAGAGAATTGAATATATTCAAGATTATTGTTTTGCCTTTTCACAGCATGAATGGAATGGGGAAAAAGCAGGAATATGGCTTTGAGATGGAGGATCAGCCATGATCATACTGACTGACAGAGCAGACTCAAAGGGCTGAGTGGGCTACTCCTGTTTCTGTGTTTCTGTGTCTGTGTTACCCTCAGTTTCTGACCCTAGTTTCTGACTCCTTTATCCATGTAACAAATGCCTTCCTGTCGAATCTATCTGTGCCCCTCATAACCTTACAGTCCTCTGTCAGGTTTCCTCTCAACTTTCACTGCTCCAAGGAAAACAATCCCAGTCTTTCCAATCTTTCCTCATCACTCAGACCCTGCAGCCCAGGCAGCATCCTGGGAAATCTCTGCACCTTCCCGAGTACAATCACTTCCTTCCCACAATGTGGTGACCGGATCTCTTTCTCACTTTCTCTCTTTATCACTCTCTCTCTCTTCCCATTCTGTCTCACATCTGCCAACTCTTTCTCTCTATCTCTCTCTTTGGCACTCCTAATCTCTCCCATCCTCTCTCTCTCGCACTCTGTCCCATCATCACTCTCTTCAACTCACTCACACTTTCTCACTCTGTCTCATCATTTCTATTTCTCCATCTCTCACTGTTTCCCTCATTCCGTCCCTTTCTTGTTTCTTATCTATTCCTTCTTCTTTCTCCATCCTTCCTCTCCATCTACCTGGTCTCTCTCTCTCTCTCCATCCCTCTTAGTCACACTATTTCACACCCTATTTCTTTCCCCATTTCCCTCAACCTCACCATCTCTACTTCCATCTGCATCTCTCTCGCTCCCTCTACACACCTCCCTCTCTCTCTCACACACACTCTCCCTCCAACTCTCATTCTTTCTCCCTTCCCTCTCTTTCCCACAGTATCCCAGATGGTGACAGTTAATTGCAGGGCAAATCTCCCTCTGCTCTGTCCCACTAATGGATGTTCGACTGGGACAACACTACTATTGTAGGACAAGCCAAACAGAGAACAGTCAGGGAATTCCTAGAGGCATGGTACTCATCCACAGATTCAATCAACAAGCACATCGACCTGGACCCAATATACTGTCCACTGCAGCGGACAGCTGGAACTGACAACCGGAAGCGGCAGATACAAATCACTACAAATGCCGGAGGAAAGATCACAGAAGTGCTTCACAGGAGGCTCCCAAGCACTGAGGATGTCACCTAGATAGGGACGAAACATCTGCAACACAAATTCCCAGCTCGGCGAACAGAACCACAACAATGGATGTTAACCCTTAACCTCAGAAGCATGTCTTCTCCTGGAGTAAGGCCCCATTTTCCACATTGACCAGGCATTAGCCTGTCTCAAGATGATGGACAGATTCTTGTTAAATGAAGACAGTTCTGTGCTGTTGGCCTATTCTCACTGGGGACTGGTTTGGACACAAACCTCATTCCATGAAGATCCAGCAGAGAGAGGAGATCCTCAGGCCATCAGTGTGAGCTGGGGGGACAGGACAGGATCTGACCCACTGACTCATCCTGTTCATTCACAACATGTTCCAATCCCTTCCCCTCTCCTTCCCCTTCCACAGTCAGGCTCTGGGTCAAGGTGTTTTACTGGGATGAGGTCAGGACCATCACACAATTACACCCGAAAGGAATTGAGCCCCACATCCACCATGATATCCATGACCCACTGGGACTCTCCAATGGAGACCAGTAAACATAGGCCTCCTTCCCAATGGATATCCAGCAGAGACCAGTATATATGGATCTCCATACTATTGGATCATCCAATACATATCAGTAAACATGGACCTCCATTACACTGGGCCCTTCAATAGACACCAGTAATCATAGGCCCACAGCCCACTGGATGCTCCAATAGACTCCAGTAAACATGGGTCACCATCTCACAAGATACTTCAGTAGAGACCAGTAAACTAGGGCCTTCTTTCCCCTGAACCTTACAATAGAGACCAGTAGGCATGTATCCTGTTCCCACTGATCCTCAGTAAACATGGGCTTCCATGCCGCTGCACCCTTCAGTATCTGAGCTTCAAACCGCACATCCTCTCCATCACATGGGCCTCTTTTCTATCTCCACAACATTGTCTCTCTGCACTATGTCAGCTCCTTGACCACAGAAACCCTTATTCCTGTTCATCCCACCTCCTAACTCCATAATCCTGATGTCCTCTCCCACCTTCCTTCCACCCACTCCATAAAGCCCAACTGTCTGAAATGGAGTGGTCATTTCCCTGTCTCACACCAAGGAGGAGATGGGCAGATATTTAATGGGTAATGGGTTGAAAGAATCATGGAGAGTGAGCAGGAAAATGGAGTTGAGTCTGAGATGGGATCAGCCATGATTGTATTAAATGGTGGAGTGGGCTTGAGGGGCTGAATTGCCTGCTCCTGCTCCTAGTTCGTATGCTCATCCACCCTCTCCCCCATCCCTCTTACTGCAACTTTGTGAACCATCTTAGAATGTTTTGAATATTGAAGGTGCGATATGAATTCAACATTTGTGTGGATTTAATGTGGGGACAGAATTGTGCAGGGGGCTGTGAAATCTCCTGCAGTTGAATATCCTACTAGCAAACTTCAGCCTTCCACATACAGAATGGGAAAGTCGGGGAGGTCAAAATGTGATGTTGGGGTCCTTGGTACTGTCCCCCAGCAATGTGGTTGACTCTCTATTGCCCTGTGAAATGGCCGAGCAAGGCTCTCAGTTGTATCAATTGTGACGACCTCTTAACAAAGAAATGAAACTGGACGGACCACAGGCATCGATGCAGATACAGTAAAGGTATTGACATACCTGCTCCATCCTTCTTACTGACATCTGGGGGCAAGTGCCAAATTCAGGAGAGCTGTCTCACAGACTTGTCAAGCAACAGCTTGACACAGCCATACTCACAGACTCATACCTTACAGACAATGTCCCAGACACCGCCATCACTGTCCCTGCATGTATCCTGTCCCACCAGAAAGGCAAACCCAGCAGAGCTGATGACACAGTAGTCTACAGCCAGGAGGGAGTTACCCTGAGAGGCCTCAAAGTTGATTCCAGACCCCATGGAGTCTCATGACTCCAGCCTAAACATGGGCGAGGAAACCTCCTGGTGATTACAAGATATCTTGCTCCCTCGGCTGATGAATCAGTCTCTCCTGGATGTTGAACAGCACTTGGAGGAAGCACTGAGGGTGGTGACAGCACAGAATGTACTTTGGGTGGGGGGGTTTCAATGTCCACCAATGAGAGTAGCTCGGCAGCAGCATTACTGATCGAGCTGATTGGTTCCTAATGGGTGTAGCTGAGGGACTGGCTCTGCAGCTGGTGGTGAAGGAACCAAATAGATGGAAAAACGTACTTGACCCCATCCTCACCAATCTTGCGGCTGTAGATGCATCTGTCCTTGACAGTATTGGTAAGAGTGACCATAACACAGTCCTTGTAGAAACAAAGTTTGACCTTCACATTGAGAATACCCTCCATTGTGTTGTGTGGTACAATCACCGTGCTAAATAGGACAGACTCCAAACAGATATTGCAACTCAAGGCAATGATCATGAATGGGGAGCATTGCCAATGTGTGCACAATCTCAACATCTCATATACTGAAACAGTCCATGTTCGATTGCAGCAATATCTGCACAATATCCAATTTCATCTGAGAAGCAATATTTCCCATTGGTGCCATGCAAATACCAGCCAATGACCATCACCAATAAAAGACAATTTAGCCATCGTCCCTTGACAGTCAATGCTATTACCATCACTGAATCCCCACTATCAACATTCTGAGGTACCATTGACCAGAAACTCAACTGGACTCACCACAGAAACACAGTGATTACATGAGCAGGTTAGAGGCGAGGAATACTGTATCGAGTAACTCACCTCCTGATTCCTCCAAAGCCTGTCAACCAAGTCAGGAGTGTGATCGAATACTCCCCACCTGCCTGGATAGGTACAGCTCCAACAACATTCATAGAATAATGGTGTCACAGAGTCATACAGCACAGAAACAAACCCTTAAGCCAAACTTCTATATTCTGACCAGGTTTTCTGAAGTGAACGAGTCTCATTTGCCTGCATTTGGCCCATATCCCTCAAATCCATTCCTGTCTATGTCTATCATATCCTGTGTCATTCTTATCCACTCAGAAAGCTTGATACCATCCAGAGCCAAGCAGCCTCCTTGATTGGCATCACATCCACAAAGCATCCACTCCCACCACTGCTCCATAGCAGCAGCGTGAATTATTGATCAGATGCTCAGCAGAAACTCACCAAAGATCCTCAGATAGCACCTTCCAAACCCATATGGGAAAATAGAAATTGCACGAAAAGCTCAGCAGATCTGGCAGCATCTGTGGAGAGAAATCAGAGCACGAAATGTTAACATTGATTTCTCTTCACAGATGCTGCCAGACCTGCTGAGCTTTTCCAGCAATTTCTATTTTTGTCTCAGATTTACAGCATTTGCAGTCCTTATGGTTTCCTTCCAAACCCACGTTCACTTCCATTTAGAACAACAGCAGCAGATACATGGGAACACTGAGCTGCAAGTTCCCCTCAAAAAAAGCTTAGCATCCTGACTTGGAAATGTATCACTATTCCTTCACTGTCACTGGGTCAAAATGCTGGCATTCCCTCCCCAAGAGCATTGTGGGTCAACTTACAGCTTGTGGACTATAACAATTCAAGATGGCAGCTTCCCACCACCTTCTCCAGGGCAACTAGGGACAGGGTAAAAAATGTTGGCCCAACCAGTGAAGCCCACTTCCCACAAGTGAATATGCAAAACCAAATGAAGTGTTCCTCAGGAGGGGAGAGGGAATGTTCAGGATCCTGAACTCCATTTCCCAGCCCAGGCAGTTTGTCTCCCAATGAATGAATGAGATGCCAATTTGAAGCCCAGCTTCAGAGCAGTATCACTCTGTGGACATGAGGTCTATAAGAGGGAATTGGAGATTGAGCTGAAAAGGAAAGATTTGCTGAGTTATGGGGAGAGAAGCAATGGGGCTAATTGAGTAATTGAAAGGCATGATGGGCTGAATGGCCTCCTCCTGTGCTGTCAGATTCCAGGCAGTGGAGATGGCTCACAGTTTTCTTCTGTCTCAGTAACACACATCCAGCTGCTCCGAGCTCCTTCTTTCACTTCCTCTTTGGTGAAGTTTCAACCTTGCGATCTGACAGTCTTTGCAGTTATTTTTTAAACTGGGGCTTTCTGCTGTGATCAGAATCTCTAATAATAAGTGTCCAATCAGTGACAATCACAGCAGCTGAGAGCAGTCAGGACTGAGGAGCCAGGCTCACTGGGAAACACATTGGGAAGATCAAAGTCATCCTCTTCAGCTCCCGGTACAACTCCATCCCTCTCCCTGAGCACTGTCTGCTGCTCAACCAGACTCTTTATAACTTTGGCCTCATCTTTGAGGCTGATTTGAGGCCCAAGTCCTCCACATCATAAAGATCATCCACTGAAAATCTCAGCCATTTTTTTGGGACTCCAAATGTGACCATTCCAATGTTATCCAGGCCCACGTCACAGCCACTGCCTTCCGTAAATATCAGCTCATCCCAAATCTGCTATCGGTGTTCCAACTCACACCAAGTCCACCCCACACCCCCGCCTCTGTCTTCCATCCCACCATGACCACCACAATCCTCACTGACCGACATCAGCTCCTGGTCCAGCAACACCTTGATTTTCAAATTCTCATCCTTGTTCTCAATCCGCTCCCTGTCCTTCTATCCTCCCTATCTCTGTGACCTCCTGCAAGCCACCTCAGTGTGGTCAGCAATCTTGGATATATGCTTTCTTCATCCAAGTCATTGAAAAATATCGTGAAAAGCTGAGGTCCCAGCACAGATCCCTGGCAACACCACTATTCACATCTGGCTCATTGGAACACAAACACATTATCCTTCCTCTCTGTCTCCTAGACAGACCCATTTCTGACACAAGGTAAATGCATTTCTCAAATTCCATCCGATTCCATGATTTGGAGGTGCCAGTGTTGGACTGTCGTGTACAAAGTTAAAAATCACAGAACACCAGATTGTAGTCCAACAGGTTTGTTGGAAACACCAGCTTTCTGAGCGGTGCTCCTTCACCAAGTGATTGTGGAGTGCAAGATCTGATTCCATGTTTCTTTTGTGGAATGTTCTTAAATGTCTTGTGGAATTCCCTGTGGACAATAGCCATCGGCATTCCCTTATATCCCACATTAGGGAACTCCTAACAATGTGTAACCTCGTTAGTTAAAGATTAGATCAGATTCCCTACAGTGTGGAAACAGACCCTGTGGACCAACAAGTCCACGCTGACCCTCTGAAGAGAAACCCAGCCAGACCCATTTCCCTCTGAACTAATGCACCTAACATGATGGACAATTTAGAATGGACAATTCACCTGACCTCACATCTTTGCACTGTGGGAGGAAACCCACGCAGACACAGGGAGAATGTACAAACTCTACAGACATCTGAGGCTGGAATTGAACCTGGGCCCCTGGTGCTGTGAGGCAGCAGTGCTAACCACTGAGCCACCATACTGAACCTTCAATGTCTGAACCTTTGTAAATCCATGCTGATTCTCTCAGACCAGTTCATATTTGTCCGTTATTCTCTCTCTAAAAACAGACTCAATCACGTCCTGACAACAAACATTCAACAGAGATGTTCATCGTGAATGAGGTTACTAAACCGCTAGCACTGACATGAGGGGCTGAAGAGCCTCCTTCTGAGCTGGAGCCTTCTCTGTCTCCATGATGGAAATATTTTACAGATTAAAAATTAAAGACTAACAGCAATTTTTTTTAAAAAATCAAAAACTCCTCAAATAATTTCCACATACAGGGCCGGGCGATGTGTAGTAATTGTACGATGGGGAAGCTGGTGGAGCCCATTGTAGCTCAGAGTGACCACATCTACAGCAAGTGTTGGTTGCTCAAGGCACTCCAGCTCAGAGTTGATGAGCTGGAATCTGAGCTTCAAACACTGCGACACATCAGGGAGGGGGAGAGTTACTGGACACTGTGTTTGGGGAGACAGTCACACCTTGTAGGTTAAATGCTTCAAATTATGGCCAGTGGTCAGGTACAGGAGGGTGTGACTATAAATGAGCAGGTTGATGCAGCCTGAATTTAGTATTGCAGGAGTCTCAGCTCCTTGTCCAACAGGAATGAGGTACTTGTTCCCTGTGTCACTGAGGAAAAGGATTGCCGGGAGAATGGGCAAACGTAATGTGAGCATTTTGGTGATAGTGACCATAACTCTGTAAGTTTCAAAGTCATCATGTAAAGAGATAAAGATGAAGCAAAAATTAAATGTGTAAATTTCAACTAGGCAAAAGTGAGGACTGCAGATGCTGGAAACCAGAGTTTAAATCAGAGTGGTGCTGGAAAAGCACTGCAGGTCACGCAGCATCTGAGGGCAAGAAAATTGACATTTTGGGCAAAAGCCCTTCATCAGGAATAGAGGCAGGGAGCCTCCGGGGTGGAGAGATAAATGTCGGTGGGGGGCAGGTTTGGGGAGAAGGTAGCAAAGAGTACAATAGGTGAATGGGGGTGGGGATGGAGGTGATAGGTCAGAGGGGAGGGTGGAGCAGATAGGTGGGAAGGGAGATTGGCAGGTAGGACAAGTCATGAGGATGGTGCTGATCTGGAAGGTTGGAACTGGGGTAAGGTGGAGAGAGGGGAAATGAGCTCTTCAACCATGTACTGAAAGAGACTCGACTTCACCAGTTTCCTCATTTCCCCTATGATTGTATGATTCCATGTGGTTGTCTGTTCACTGCCCTATAGGCAGTAAATATTGGCTTGGTCAGAGATGCTCATATCCTATGAATGAATGAATGAAAGCCACTGCACCATGGTCCAGGAGGCCATTCAGGCAGGGGGAGCACACAGGAAGGAGGAGGATTCGATAAAGAGGGGGACTGATAGCATCCTTTGTGAGTAGGATTGAGAGTTGGTGTGTTGCCTGCCTGGTGCCCAGGTAAGGGCATCTCGAACCAGCTTGAAAGGATATTGGAGTGGGGGCGTGGAGGAGGATCCAGTTGTTGTTGTGTTGAGACCAACAACATTGGCAACATCGGCTAAAGGTCCTATTTGGGCAATATCAGGAAAGCTATCAGAAGGATATTGATTAAACAGATAGAGAGAAATAAGAAAGAGATGAATACAGTATCAGTGCTGAGGAACAGATTCCAGTGAATGGACCAAATGAGAGTTCTATATATGAATGCACGGAGCGTAAGGAATAAATACAATAATCTGCGGGCACAAATTCAAATTTAAGATTTTGCTGTAGGATCAATTACTGAGACATATTTGCAGAATAGTTAGGATTGGGAACGAAATATATCGGGTTATAAGGTTCACAGGATGGGCATGGGGAAATGACAGAAGAGGTAGAGCAGCCTTATTCATTAGAAACAAAATTACTTCAATGGTGAGGGAGGTTAAAATGAGGAGAAAACATTCAGTGGAACTGAGGAGCAGGAAAGGATCTAAAGCTGTAATAGATGTTGGATACAGAACCCCTCCCCACTCCCCCCCAACCATCATCCTTTGTAGCAGCTCTGAGGTGCTGGATTGTATAAATGTAGGAATTAGGCAAGTGTGCAGCAAAGCCAGTGCATTATTAATGGGGAAGTTTAATTTTAACTTAGATTGGGAGAGAGACAAGCCCTCTGTCAGAAAGGTAGTCAATTTCTGGAGGATATCCGGAATAGTTTCCAACAGCAATAGGTCCTGGATACAACAAGGGGATAAGCAATATTGTAATTAGTAATGAATAATGAACCAGATTTAGTTGGTAACTACTTGTACATGAACATTTATCAAATAGTGATCATAACATGATCGAGTTCAATGTCACATTTGAAAGTGAAAAGCATGAATCAGCTGCTAGAGTTTGAGATTAAGGTAAGGCTGACTTTAACGAGATGCGACAGAGACTGTCCACAGTAAACTGTGAAAATCTGCTCATGGGTAAAACAACTGAAGAACAGTGGGGAATGTTTAAAGAAACATTCAACATAAAACAAAGCCAGTTTATACCTGAGAGGGGAAAGCTCCACTTCTTCGAACAAACAGCAATGGACAATAAAAGAGATTAGGGAAAGAATAAAACTAAAACAAGGGCTTACAAAAAAGCAAGTAAAATGACATCATCTGCTGAATGGGAAAGATACAAAGGGCCACAAAGCAGCTTCGAATAGCTACCAAAAGGGATTCTGAAAGGGAACATGTAAGGGATATCAAAATCAATAAGGAGAAATGTTTCAGTTCCATAAAAGGGAATCTGGGAGGTCAGGAGCAATGTTGGTATTAAAGACTGAAAGTGGGGGATATTGTCAGTGACAATGGGGAAATGACAGCCAACTGAAATAATTACTTTACCTCAAGATTTGCAGTAGAAAAGGAGGAGGACTTGCCTGAAGTCCCAAAAGAATTAACGGGGATTAGGGACAGGGACTGAATAAAATTAATATCAGAAAAACATCTGTAATGAGGAAAATAATGAAAATAAAGAGTGACAATCCCTCAGGATCTGATATTCTCCATCTGAGGGTGATAAAGGTAGCAACAGACCACATTGTAGACACTCTGAGAAAAATCTTTCAGAGTTCCCTGGATACAGGAGTCGTACCTCTGGCTTGGAAATTTGCAAATGTCACTTCACGTTTAACAAGGATTTGAGAGAAAATCCAGGGAATTACAGGTCACTCAGCCAGCGTTTGTAGTGTGGAAATTGTTGAAGTCTATAATCAAGGATGGGGGTAACTGAAGACTTTGAAAATGGTCAGTTATTCAGGGAGAGTCAGCATGGATTCATGACAAGGTGGTCATGGTGAAAATCCTCATTGAACTTTTTTGAAGAGGAGACTAATGTATTGGACACAGTAATGTCAATGGATGTTGTTTATTGGGACTTCCAGAAGACATTTAATAGTGTCCTATGTAAGAAAACGTCAACTTCGATAGAAGTCCACAGAATCGAGGCTAAAATACTGACACATTGGAATGCTGGTTGAGTGACAGGTGACCGAAAATATGGATAATGGGTAAGTGCTGAAATTGGCAGGATGTAACCAGTGGTGTCCAATAGGAAAGTGTGCTCACACCTCAATTATTTACATTATTTATCAATGACTTGGATAATGGCACAGAAAGTCAGACATTTCAGTTTGCTAATGACACAAAGTTTGGCAGCATTGTAGACAGTGTCGATAGAGTCAGAGAGTCATACAGCATTCAACCAGGGCAGTCTTTAACAGAGTATAATTTATCTTTGATATACAACTCCTTGAACTCCATCTCTCTCTCTCTCACTATATCCCCCCTCCTCCCTCTCTACCTCAGCTGCATGGATCTTACTCTGATTTTAATCCCTCTTTTCTCTCTCCAAGCTCCATCTCCCTCTCTCTCAAAGCTCCCATCTCTCTCTCTCTTTTTCTGAGCTCCATCCCTCCCTCATTCTGAGCTGCTGGGAGTTCGATCTGAGCCAATGCCAGTGAATCCCATGGAGAATAATGACGGGATATTTGGCGTGTAAGCTTGATGATGTAAATGTGAACAATTCCAGCAAAGACATTACAGATGGTTTGTACAGACAGCAAAGCCCCAACTAGAACATTGTGTCAATCAACACAGAACTTATGAAAGCTTCAATAAAAACGGCTATTAATGTGATTCTCAGAGATGTGTCATTATTCTCATTACAAATGGCTGTTTCCCAGTGAAGGCCCATCCTGCTGAATATTAGATACAGATGGGCTTTGGAGTGTAATGTGGTGAAATGTGACCTTGTTCACTTTCACGATAATCATTAAATTGTGACTGGCGCACACTTAGGATCAAATGGCAATTGGGTATAATCCTGAAGGTGAAAGAGATACAGAAACTCACATAGTTCTAGTTATCAATGAGGTCTTATCAACACCCTTTTAACAAATCAATTTTAGGGAAGAATAATACACTTCCAATCTTATCTATGCAATCTTCTCATCTGGGAATAGGGAATGAATCTGGTTTTGTGACTATATTCACTTTCTTAGAGTCTACACAGAATCAAATTGAACAGTTTGGTTCAGGAACCAATGTTACAGGAGAACTCCAATTACTCTGACTTGGTTCAATCAACTGATTCTCCAACATGGAAGCCCTCTGTTATGTTGGCCTGTTCCTGTTTCATTGTGTCAGTCCCAGAAACATACAGACAGATGTTTCAGAACTTACAGAAACAGCCTGGACAAACATCTACTGAGTTTGAGACGGTGAGGTAGCAGTGCTAACCACTGAGCCCCCGGGCCACCATGGTTAACTTCAGAACAGAGTGCTGATGAGGAAGTGGAGACCGCCTCATGGACCCCTAGATGAAGAATGGTTGGTTAGACATTGGTTAGTGGTCCCACTAGCTATCAGAGGGAACTAGTTCAAGGAGCACATGAGACTCCCATGGCAGATCAGATGGGGATTTGGAAAACATAGGCATCCAGAAACAGGTATTTTACTGAGCTACAATTGGATAAAGATGTGGTGCAGTTTTATAAAACTTGTCCTACTTGTCAAGTTGTAGGTAAACCTCAACACAAAACCAGCATCCTTAATTCCTCTCCCAGTTTTTGAGGAACCATCGTGCCATGTACAGATTTGTCAGGTAGTGAGTATAATGGAGATGGGGATGACCCTTCCTCCTTTCCATAATAACTATGAAACATATGGAGTTATGTTCACTATCTCCAAAATGCTCACCCACTGACACTTCAACCATTTGACCAGCTTCATTACCAAGGATTGAGTCCAGCACTGCCCATGTGTAGACGGACTACCTATGTACTGGCACCAAAAGCTCTCCTGGGTGGACTTTATAATTTCTACCATTCACACAAAGGCAATCCCAGTTCATGTTAGAGAAGTTGAAATTCCCTAATAATATAACCCTATTCCTCTCACACCTCTCTGTGATTTGCCAACATATCTGCTCCTTTCTCTCCATCTGACAATTGGGGGGCCTGTAGTATAATCCCAGCAAAGTGATTGTCCTTTTGTTATTTCTACCTTTACCCAGATGGCCTCATTTGAAGAGCCTTCCAAGAAATGCTCCTTCAATCTTGCAGTGATGGTCTCCTTTATCAATAATGCAATACTCCCACCTCTCCTGCATTCCCTCTATCCCACCTGATACTTCTCTACCCTAGAATGTTGAGCTGCCAGTCCTATCTTTCTTCAATCATGTCTCAGCATTTGCAGCAATGTGATATTCCCACGTGCTGGTCAATGCTCTCAGTTCAACCATCTTACTCATCAAGCTCCTAACATTAAAATAGATACAGTTCAGCTTTCTGGTCCTCCTGTGTTCCTGATCCTGTCCTAGTGGTTACCCAGTGGTTTTCTGTGTAGCCCTTACTCTCCCATGAAGGGAAACATCCAGCATTTCCCCTGTCAAGCCCCTTAAGAATTTGATACATTTCGATGAGATTCCCTCTCATTCTTCTAAACTCCAGGGATCAGATTCCAAACCTGTTTGATCTTTGCTCATAAGACAATCGCTCCATACCAGGAATCAGTCAAAGGAACTATCTCAGAACTACATCCAATGCAGGTCCTGTCCTTTCTTCAATAAGGAGCCTGATGCTGGACACCATATTCCAGATGTGCTCACACCAAACACCTAACCCTAACAGCAGTAGTAAAACGTCCCTGCTTTTAGATTGCATTCCCTTTACAAGGAGCACCAACACTCCATCTGCCTCCGGATTCACTTGCTGTAGCTGTGTACTAACTTTATGATTCATGTGCCCCCACATTACACTCCATCTGCCTAATATTACTCCAAAGCCCAGCTTTGTCGAATACTCAGCAGGATGGACCCCTTCACTGGGAAATAGTCATTTGTAACAATGCTCTGGTTTGGGCTTTGCTGTCTGTACAAACCATCTGTAATGTCTTTGCTGCAATGGTTCACATTTACATCATCAAGCTCACACTCCAAATATCCCGTCATTATTCTCCATGGCTGAAGAATACGGCCCTGGCTGATCCTTTCCCTGCAGCAAGGGACCCAGTGGAATGTCATCATTAGGATTGTTATTTGAGTGGAGCAGGTCCACTCCGGATCTGGATCTCAGGTTTGGGAATGTGCGGCGATGCTGGATCAGAGGATGGAGTCTCCTCCAGAACTGGGAAAATGTAACAATGAGAATCCAATCAGACAGAGCCTTGTCAGGGAGGGAGGGAGGGGGATGTCGGTGGTGGGCACTGTAAACCAGCTCATGGTGTCTAAGAGGCCGAGTGGACAGTTTCTGGTTAGAAATTGAAGCTTCTGCAGCTTCCCCGGCTTCCAGCTCCATCATTAAATCAAGAGCAGTTTCAACAGAGGAACCCCATTTCTTAGCAGCACACACTGACACCATCATCAGAACAGAAAGAATAGGGACACAGGAGGCCATTCAGCCACTCCAGCCTGCTCCACTAAACCCCAGGGAATAGTGTCCCAATTGACTCCATTTGGCCTCATCAGAGTATCCCCTTATGCCAGGAACCAACTTCACGAATCTTTGCTGCACTCCTTCCAGGTAGAGTCTGGGTGAGTCTATCCTTCCATCGGGAAGGAAATCAAAACTGGACCCAGTGCTGCCGGTGCGGCCTCACCAAGGCCTGACATAATTGGAATAAGACTCCTTCCCTCAGACATGGACAACAGCTGGCTCCCAATAATTGGCTCCCTCTCCGTCTCTATCTCTCTCTTTCTCTATCTCTTTGCCTCTCTCTCTCTCTCTCTCTCTCTCTCTCCTCCTTTCCCTCTCTTTGTCTTTGCATCACCCCATCTCTCCCTCTCTCTCAGTCTCGATGCTGACTTCTAACTCTGCAAGGGTTCTCTGGTGGTCAGTGTTTAATAGAAGGTGCTGTGTGTCAGTATATTTTCGATGCTGTAGGGTTTATGAACATGGGGGGAGGGGAATCAGGCTCCGTTCTTTGATGTCAGGCAGTGATGGCTGTCCCAGTGGGTCAGACTGTGATACTGCTGTTTGCTGGCACTGATACTGTGATATGGATTGCAATGTCACTCAGTGTGACAGGAGGTTACATGGCTTGATCAGTGGTGAGGGAGGAGCAGTCTGAACAAGGAGATGCAATCATCAGTCACTGCTGAAACCCTTCACACAGCCCTCACCGTCCAGAAACTTCTTCACCAAAGATTCTTTCAGCTCCTTCATGACAGCCCTGGAGCTGAAAATGGAAACAGAGGAAGACACCTGTTCAAGATGCTCCTGGACACAATGTTGCCCACTAATGTGTGCAAAATCATGTCTCACAAACTTGATTGAGTGTTTTGAAGAAGTAACAAAGAGGATTGATGAGGACAGAGTGTCAGATGGGATCTATGTGGATTTCAGTAAGGCATTCAACAAGGTCCCACGTGGGAGACTGGTTAGCAAGGTTATGTCTTATGGAATACAGGGAGAACTAGCCATTTGTATCCAGAACTTTCTGAAAAGTAGAAGACAGCGGAGGTTGGTGGAGGGATGGTTTTCAGACTGGAGGCCTGTGACCAGTGGAGTGCCACAAGGGTTGGTGCTGAATCCACTACTTTTCATCATTTATATAAATGATTTGGGTGTGAACATAGGAGATATAGTTAGTAAGTTTACAGATGACTCCAAAATTGGTGGTGTAGTGGACGGCGAAGAAGGTTTCCTCAGATAACAATGGGATCTTGATCAAAAGGTCAAATGAGCTGAAGTGTAGCAGATGGAGTCTAATTTAGATAAATGCGAGATGCTTCATTTTAGCTAAGTAACTCTTAGCAGGATGTATGTACTTAATGGTCATGTCCCAAAGAGTGTTGCTGAACAAATACACCTTGGAGTGCAGTTTCATAGCTCCTTGAAAGTAGAGTCGCAGGTAGATAGGATAGTGAAGAAGGCATTTGGTATGCTTTCCTTTATTGGTCAGAGTACTGAGTACAGGAGTTGGGAGGTCATGTTGTGGCTGTACAGGACATTGGATAGACCACTTTTGGACAATTGTGCACAATTCCAGTCTCCATCCTATCGGAAGAATGTTGTGAATCTTGAAAGGGTTCAGAAAAGATTTACAAGAATGTTGCCAGGGTTGGAGGATTTGTGCTATAGGTAGAAGTTGAATAGGTTGGGTCTGTTTTCGCTGGACCATCAGAGGCTAAGGGGTGACCTTATAGAGGTTTATAAAAGTATGAGGGGCATGGATAGGATAAAGAGATAAGTCTTTTCCCTGGGGATGGGGAGTCCAAAACTAGAGGGCATAGGTTTCGGGTGAGAGGGGAAAAATATAAAAGAGACTTGAGGGGGCCAATGTTTCACGCAGAGGGTGGTGTGTGTGTGTGAAATGGGCTGCCAGAGGAAGTGGTGGAGGCTAGTACAATTACAACATTTAAAATGCATCTGGACAGGTATATGAATAGGAAGGGTTTCGATGGACATGGGCCGGGTGTTGGCAGGTGTACAAGATTGGGGTGGGATGTTTGGTCGGCATGGATGTGTTAGACTGAAGGGTCTGTTTCCGTAATGAACATCTCTGCGACTTAATGACTCCAGGAGGATGTTGTTCAGCCCCTCGATTCAGTGCTATCTGTTTACTAACCTCACTCACCATGAAAATCTCTGTTGAATGTCCGTTGTTGGGATTTGATTGAATCAAGTTTTAGAGACAAAATGTCTGACAAATCTAAACTGATCAGAATAAGTCAGCATGGAATTAAAAAGGTTCAGACACCTTCAACTGACCTGGTGACATACTATAAAGAGGTCACTAATGTGTGAGATAAGGGAATGTGTTGTTTATATGGACGTCCAGATGACATTAAAGGAAGTTACGCACAAATATTATGATGTTATAAATGAAACAAAGAGATGACAGATAAACATATTCTGGATCTTTCTTCACAAATGAATTCTCAAATATATCTTTAAAATGTTGGTGAACCCAGGGTCTTATCAGAGGAAGGAACTAAAGGAATCAGTTTTTGTAGGGAAATTGTTCTGGGAAAATTAAAGTATGTTAAATCAGCAGGGACAAATAATCTATTTTCGGGAGTACTTCAGGAAGTGGTTGCAAAACATTGACAGCTA
Organism: Hemiscyllium ocellatum; assembly: GCF_020745735.1. NCBI lineage: Eukaryota > Metazoa > Chordata > Chondrichthyes > Orectolobiformes > Hemiscylliidae > Hemiscyllium > Hemiscyllium ocellatum. The sequence goes on from NC_083409.1 coordinate 14,529,978, forward strand.
TCTGTTTGTCAGCTGTGGAATAGGTTCTAGGGAGTGGTGGGCAGCTAATTTAACACAATTATTGAAAAAAAGAGAGAGAGAGGGAAAATAAGGCATTTGAGACCAATTAACCGGACATCAGCAGTGGGAAGTGGAGAAAATGTTCAAGTTCAGTATAAAATATTTTATAGCTTAGCACTTTGAAAACAGTGACAGAATTGGACAGAGTCTGCATGGATTTTCGAAAGGGAAATCATGCTTAACAAATCACCTGGAATTGTTCAAGGATGTAGCAAGTGGATGTGATAATGTGGACCCCATGGATATGGTTTATTTGGACTTTGTAAGGGGAGAAGGCAGGTGGTTCTGTGGTCAAAAATGAGACTTCTGAATAGCATGTTGCCTCCCAGGTGCACAGGTCAGGGATGTTTCAGATCAGCTGCAGGACATTCTGAATGGGGAGGTGAACAGTTAGCTGTGATGGTGCATGTAGGCACAAATGATATCAGCAATAAATGGGATAAGGTCCTACAAGCAGAATTTAGGGTTAGGAATCATGTTAAAAAGTAGGACCTCAGAGGTGGTAATCTCAGGATTGCAACCAGTGCCAAGTAGCAGAAATGAAACAAAAAAGGCAGGATGAAGGCATGACTTGAGAGATGGTGTAGGAGGGAGATACTCAGACTTTTGGGACATTAGGACCAGTTCAGGGAGAGGTGGGACTACTACAAATCAGATGGTCTACACCTGGGCAGGACTGGAACTAATGTCCTCTGTGGTACCTTTGCTCACTCTCTTGGGGAGGGTTCAAGATAAGGTAGCAGAGGGTTGGCAAGATTAGGGAACCCTGGATGACAGATGAAATTGTGAGACTAGCTAAGAGGAAAAAGGATGCATACATAAGGTCTAGGCAGCTGAAAACAGACAAAGCTTTGGAAGAATATCGGGAGACTAGTAATTTGAAATGAGGAATGAAAAGGGCTAAAAGGGGTCATAAAATATCATTAGCAAACAGGGTTAAGGAAAATCCCAAAGCCTTTTATTCATATATAAGGAGCAAGTGGGTCACTAGCAAAAGGGTTGTCCCACTCAAGGACAAAGGAGGAAGGTTATGTGTGGAGTCAGAGAAAATGGCTGAGCTTCTTAATGAGTGCTTTGTTTCAGTATTCACCAAGGACAGGGAAAGGATGGATGTTGAAATTGGGGATAGATGTTTGATTACTTTAGGTCAAGTCGGTTTAAGGGTGGAGGGAGTGTTGAGTATACTAAAAGGCATTAAGGTGGACAAGTCCCCAGGTCGGGATGGGATCTATCCCAGGTTACCGAGGGAACCGAGAGAGGAAATAGCTGGGGCCTTAGCAGATATTTTGTAGCCGCCTTAAAAGTGGCAGAGATCCCAGAGGACTGGAGAATTGCTAATGTTGTCCTCTTGTTTAAGAAGGGCAGCAAGGATGATCCAGGTAATTATAGACCGGTGAGCCAGACATCAGTGGTAGGGAAGATGCTGGAGAAGATACTGAGGGATTGGACCTATTTACATTTGGAAGAAAATTGACTTATCAGTGATAGGCAGCATGATTTTGTGCAGGGAATGTCATATCTTACTAACTTAATAGAATTCTTTGAAGAAGTGACAAAGTAGATTGATGAGGAATGGGCTATAGATGTCATATACATGAGCTTCAGTAAGGTGTTTTGCAAAGTTCCCCATGGTAGCCTGATGGAGAAATGAACGTTGCATGGGGTCCAGGGTGTACTAGCCAGATGGATAGAGAACAGGCTGGCCAGCAGGAGACAGAGAGTAGTAGTGGAAGGGAGTTTCCCAAAATGGAGACCTGTGACCTGTGGTGGTCCACAGGGATCCATGTTGTTTATGATATACATAAATGATCTGGAGGAAGGTATAGGTAGTCTGATTGGCAAGTTTGCAGATGACACTAAGATTGGTGGAGTAGCAGATAGTGAAGGGGACTGTCAGAGAATACAGCAGAATATAGATAGATTGGAGAGTTGGACAGAGAATGGGACAGATGGAGTTCAATCCGGACAAATGCGAGCTGATGAATTTTGGAAGATCCAATTCTAGAGTGAACTATACAGTGAATGGAAAGCCCTGGAGAAAATAGATGTACAGAGAGATCTGGGTGTTCAGGTTCATTGTAACGTGAATGTTTCAACACAGGTCGAGAGAGTGGTCAAGAAGGTATATGGCATGCTTTCCTTCATTGGATGGGGAACAGAGTACAAAAGTTGGCAGGTCATGTTAGAATTGCATCGGACTTTGGTTTGGCCACATTTGGAATACTGCCCACAGTTCTGGTCTCCACATTACCAGAAGGATGTGGATGCTTTGGAGAGGGTGCAGAGGAGGTTCACCAGGATTGCCTGGTATGGAGGGCACTAGCTACGAAGAGAGGTTGAGTAGATCAGGATTATTTTCATGAGAAAGTCGAATGTTGAGGGGAGACCTGCTTGAGATCTACAAAATCATGAGAGGGAGAGACAGAGTGGATAGCACGAAGCTTTTTCCCAGAGTCGGGGACTCAATTACTAGGGGTCATGAGTTCAAGTTAAAAGGGGAAAGTTTAAGGGAGAAATGCATGGAAAGTTCTTTACACAGAGTGTGGTTGGTGCCTGGAACGTATTGCCAGCGGAGGTGGTAGAGGCAGGCATGATCACACCATTAAAGATGTATCCAGACAGACACATGAATGGGCAGGGAGTAAAGGGATACAGATCCTTGGAAAATTGATGGCCAGTTTAGGTAGAAGATCTGGATCGGCGCAGGCTTGGAGGGCTGAAGGGTCTGAGTATGCACTGTAATTTTCTTTGTTCTTTGAACTGAGGAAGCTCAGTGGGACAGATTGATCTTGGGGTACTTGCCTACTGATCTCTGAATGTGGCTAGACAGGTTAACAGAGCAGTTATGAAGGCACTTGCATTTGTCATTTCAGGTATTGGTTATAAAAGCAGGAGAATATGGTGCAGTTAAGCAGAACATTGGTTAGGCCACAGCTGGAGTACTGTGTACAGTTCAGGTCAACACACTGTAGGAAGGATTTGATTGCACTTGATGGGGTGCAGAGGGGAATCACCAGGATGTTTTGTGGGATGGAACCTCTCAGTGATGAAGAGAGATTGGATCAGCTCGGGTTGTTTTCTTCAGAGCAGAGAAGGTGGAGGGGGGACCTGATAGAGATGTATAAGGTTATGAGGGGAATGGACAGGGAGGAGAGAAAGCAGCTATTCTCCTTTGTGGGAGCGTCAATAACAAGTTGGTTCACATTCAATGTGAAAGATAGGAGGTTTCAAGATGCTTTGAGGAAATTGTTTTTCACCCAGAGGATGGTGTGGGTCTGGAATGCACACTGTGGGAGGATGGTTGAAGTGGGAAACCTCACAAACCTTAAATAGTGCTTGGGTGAGCAGTTAAAATATCAGAACATTAAAACTATGAGCCTTGTGTTGGAAAGGGAGACTGGTGTAGGTTTAGTGTAAATTGGTTGGTACACAGTTAATGGGCCAAAGGGCCTCTTCTGTACTGTGTGATTTTATGATTCTATTGCATGCAGTTTTGGATTCAGTATCTGAGGAAGGATGTTCTGGTTGTGGGGGGAGGGCAATGAAGGTCTACCAGACTGATCCCTGGGACGACAGCACTTATATCTGTTGAGAAACTGGATCAGTTAGGACCATATTCGCTGGAAGTTAGAAGATTGAGAGGAATCACATTGAAACCTTCAAAATCCTAACAGGACAAGACCGGAAAAACACAGGAAGGAGTTCCTAATGACTGGAGAATCCAAAACCAGGAATTACAGTTTAAAGAAAAGGAAAAGGCCATTTCGGACTGAGATGAGGAGATATTTCTTTAGCCAGAGAATGGGAAGCTGGTGGAATATTCTGTCACTGAAAGCAGTTGAGCCCAAACCATTAAATGTTTTCAAGAAGATGATAGGTACAGTTCTTGGGACTGAAGGGATTAAAGGTTATGGGGGAAATTGGGAACAGGGGACAAAGTTGAATAATCAACCATGGTCATATTGAATGGTGGAGCTTACTCAAAGGGCTGAATGGCCTCCTCCTGCTCCAAGTTCCTTTGCTTCTTTGTATGAGAGATTGTTCATAAACATGGAAACAATGGAATTTATAGAGTCACAGAATCATCGAGTCCTACAGCACAGAGACAGGTCCTTTGGCCCAAATTGGTCCACGCTGACCGAAACATCCATCCATGCAAACCCCATTTCCCTGCTCTTGGCCCATATCCTTCAAAAGTTTTCCTATCTATGTATTTGTCAAAATACCTTTTAAATGTTGTTAATGTACCCGCTTCAATCATTTCCACTGGCAGCTCATTCCATATGCGGATGACCCTCTCTGTAAAGATGTTGTCCCTCAGGTTCCCTTTTATTCTAACCTTAAACTGATGCCCTCTAGTCCTCGATTCCCCAACTCTGGGAAAAAGACTGAGTGCATTCACTCTATCCATGTCTCTCATGATCTTATATACTTCTGAAAGATCCCCCTCAGTCTCCTACTCTCTAAGAAATAAGTCCTAATTTTCCCAACCTCTCCCTGTAACTCAGATCATTGAGTCCAGGCAACATCCTTGTAAATTTATTCTGTACTCTTTGTGATTTAATAATATCCTTCCTATAACAAGGTGACCAAAACTGAACACAATACTCCAAGTGTAATCTCACCAATGTACTGTACAACTGTAAAATAACTTCCCAAATTCTATACCCGGTACCCTGACTGATGAAGGTCATGATACCGCTTCTTGTAATGTCATCTACAAACTTACTAATCATGCTTTGCAGATTCTTATCCAAATTATTGATATAGATAACAAACAGTAATGGGTCCAGCACTGAACCCTGAGGCACTCCCTAAGTTACTGGCCCCCAGTCTGACAAGCAGCCTTCCACTATGACCCTCTGCTTCCTACTATTAAGCCAATTAAAGAAAAGTATTTGTGTTTGGTGAGGAATTCGTTTGGATGTAGGAGGCCTTTGGATGTAGGAGACAGAGAAGAGGGATAATGTGTGTGCTCTCCAATAATGTGAATATTGGTGTCTCCAGAGATCTACGTTGGGACCTCAGCCTTTCACGATATTTCTCAATGACTTGGTATAGATTGCTGACCACACTGAGCGAGGCAGGTTGGAGGAGGTTACAGAGATAGGGAGGGTGGAGGACAGGGAGGGATTCGAGAACAAGGATGAGAATTTGATAACCGAGGTGTTGCTGATCCAGGAGGCAATGTAGACATGGCATGCAGGGGGTTGGGGGAACAGACGTTGGTGCAAGTTTGGACATGGGCAGAAGACTTTGGGAAGAGTGGAGGGCAATGACTGTGATGTGTGCAAGCACAACATTGGAATGGCTATGTTTGGAGTCACAACAGCATGGCTGAGATTTTCAGTTTCTGATCTTTGTGATGTGGAAGATGTGAGGCTCAGATCAGCCCCAAAGATGAGGCCAAGGTTGTAAAGAGTCTGTTTGAGCAGCAGATAGTGCTCAGGGAGAGGGATGGAGTCTATACCAGGAGCTGAAGAGGATGACTTTGATCCTCCCAATATGTTTTCCAGTGATCCTGGCTCCTCAGTCCTGACTGCTCTAAGCTGCTGTGATTGTCACTGATCGGACACTTATTATTAGAGATTCTGACCACAGCAGAAAGCCCCAGTGTAAAAAAATAACTGTAAAGACTATCAGATCGCAAGGTTGAAACTTCACCAATAGAGGAAGTGAAAGGAGCTCGGAGCAGCTGGGTGTTTGTTACTGATATGGGAGAAAACTGTGAACTGTCTGCACTGCCTGGAACCTGACAGCACAGGAGGCTGGTTCTGGGATTTTTTTTTTACAGAAACAGCACAGTGATGGAAAAAGTGTCAGTCACTCTCTCACAAACACACACACCTGCACTCAGAGATCAGAAACAGAAACCAGCAGCAGCGCTGTCTCCAAGCTGTGGAACCTAAACAGAATTGTTCCCTCATTCAGTTTTTATCTGGCAGGCTAGACCAAACAGCGGAGGCAACACAGTGGTGTGTACAGTCGGAAGGGAGTTGCCCTGAGAGTCCTCACCATTAACTATGGAATCCATGAAGCCTCATGACAGCAGGTCAAACATGGGGAAGGAAACCTCCTGCTGATTACCACATAGCACCGCCCTCCCCTCCAACCTCAACTGAGCAGTCAGTCCTCCTCCATGTTGACCAACACTTGGAGGGAGCACTGAGGGTGGGAAGGATGCAGGATATACCCTGAGTAAGGGACTTCAAAGTCCACCATCAAGGGCTGCTCAGAAGTATCACTACTGAGCAAGCTGGTCAAGTTCCACCTGATTCAGCTGCTAGACTGGACCTGGGGCAGGTGGTGAGGGAACCAACAAGAGGGAAAAACATACTCACTATCACCCTCACCAACCTGCCTGCTGCTGGTGTATCTGTCCATGACAGTATCAGTAAGAGTGACCATAGCACAGTCCGTGTGGAGACACAATCCCGTCTTCACATTGAGATTACCTTACATTTTGTTGGGCAAGAGATATGGAATATCAGGAAGGACTTTGTTTTTAGTAGCAATTGGTAATGACTTGGAAATTAGTGCCCATTCAGGTGAGGCAGGTGAAGACACTCAGTAATTGCAATGGCAGATTGGATGGGCTCTTGATGGAAATAAACCTGCAAGGCTCTGGGGGTCGAGTAGGGGAGGGGGTGGGACTGACTGGATTGCTCCATGAAATGACAGCATTTACCTGAGAGGCTGAATGTTCTCCCCCTGTGCTGGAAATAGGTCTCACTCAATGAGGGGTTCACAATTGGAGAGTTTAGATGCAGCAAATACAGGACAAATTGTTTCTCCAGGCAGGAGGGTCAGTAACCAGAGGGCACACATTTCAGAAAGGGTCTGAAGAACAAGAGAGAAGATAGGAACATTTTTATCCAGCGAGTTCATGATGACTGTCTGCAAGGTGAGTGGAAGTGGATTCAACAGCAACTTTCAAAAGGGCATTTAGAGAAATAGCTGAAAAGGAAACAATTGCAGGGTTATACAGGAAGGGCTAGGTAAATGGGACTCATTGGACTAATTTGACTAACAGTCACAATAGGCCCAATGACCTCTGTCTGTGCTGTATAAGAGCTCACACACACTTAGACTCACCTTTACACAAAGACCAGGAGAAACAGGCACCCATTTTACAGAAGATTGTTTTCTCAAGCAAAATTTACAGTGTCCAAATGTGGCCTTACCAATGCCTTGTACAGCTGTAACATAATGTCCCAACTCCTGCACTCCCTGCTTTCACCAGTGAAGGTGAGCATGCCAAATACTTTCTTCACCAACCTGTCTGGTCCCACTTCCAAAGAACTATGTACCTGTACCATTAAGTCTCTCTGGTCCCCATGGCTCCACCATTCATTGTGTAATTCCTGCCCTGGTTTGTCTTATCAAAATGTAATTCCTTGCACTTATCAAAATTAAACTCCATCTGGATTTGTTGACCCACTGGCCCAGTTGATCAAGATGACATTACACTCTGGATAACCTTCTTCCCGGTCCACTATGCCAACAATTTTAATGTCAGCCACAAACTTACTGACCATTCCTGCTATTTTCTCATCCAAATTGTTCATATAAATGATGAACAACAGTGGATCCAAGATTGGTTCTTGTGGCAGACGGCTGGTCACTGGCTTCCAGTCTGAAGAATAACCCTCTCTCACCAGCCTCTGCCTCCTACCATCAGGCCAATTTTATATCCAATTGGCTAGCTCTCCCTGGATCCTCTGTGATATCATCTTACTGAGCAGTCTACCATAGGGAACCTTGTATAAGGCCTTGCTAAAGCCCATGTAGACGGTGCGCACTGCTTTACCGTGATCTATCTTCTTGATTACTTCTTCAAAAACTCAGTCATCTGCTCATCTCCATTGGAAACTCCAATGAACAGTAGGCCCATGTTTACTGGTCCCTCATGGAGGATCCAGTCAGAAGGAGGCCCATGTTTACTGTTCTCCTTTAGAGAATCCAGTAGGAAGGAGGCCAATGTTTAATGGTTTTCTAGCTTCAGTGATAAAGAGGCCTATGTTTCTCCATTGAGCAGCCTTGTGAACTGAATTTCATGTTTACTGGACTCTGTTGGAGTATCCAGTGTTTCATGGACATCATGGCTGGTGTGTGGCCGAGCTTCTTTCTGTTGTAACTGTGTGATACTCTGACCCTCATACCAGTCAAACAGCCTGACTCAAAGACTGATCATGGAAGGGGAAGGAAAGCGAAGGGATTGGAACATGTTGCGAATGCATTGGATGGGTCAGTGGGTCAGAGCCTGTCCTGTCCCTCCAGCTCACATTGAGGATCTCCTCTCTCTGCTGGGCCTTCATGAAATGAGCTTTGAGTCCAAACCAGTCCCCAGTGAACATAGGCCAACAGCACAGACTACCCTTCATTTGACAAGAATATGTCAGTCTTCCTGAGAGAGACTAAACCCTGGTCAATATGGGAATTGGGACTTTACTCCAGGAGAAGACATGCTTCTGGGGTCAAGGGTTAACATCCATTAGTGGGACAGAGCAGAGGGAGATTTATTCTGTATTCAACTGTCACCACCTGGGACACTGTGAGAAAGAGAGAGAAGTGAGATAGAGAGGTAGAGGGTGGATGTATGTTTGTGTAATTGAGGGAAAGATGGGGGAGCATCTGAGACAGTGTGAGATATGTGAGGGGACCAAGACCAAGGTAGAGGGAGGTAGAAATGGTGAGGTTGAGGGATAGAGAGAGAGAGAATCAAGATGTGACTGAGAGGGATGGAGAGAGAGAAAGAGACAGGATGGGTGTGATACCAAGAATGAAGGGAATCAAGAGAGAGAGAGTAGGGTTGAGTGTGTGTGAGAGAGAGAGATAGATGAGCATGGTTAGAGACAAAATGGCAGAGAGGGAGGAAGAGAGACTGTAGATTGGGAATGCAGACAGGGAGGGAGAGACAGAGAGAGGAATAGAGAGGGGCAATTAACATTTGGAGGTTTTCAATTGATGTGAGAGATGCAGTGAGTGACAGTGAGAGAGAAAGATGCAGAAATAGAGATTATGAGACAGAGTGAGAGTGAGAGAGAGAGAGAGAGAGGTCTTGGTCACCACATTCTGGGAAGGATGTGATTGTACTTGAGAGGGTGCAGAGATTTCCCAGGATGCTGCCTGGGATGGAGGGTCAGCTGTGAGGAAAGCTTGGAAAGGTTGGAATTGTTTTCCTTGGAGCAGTGAAGGCTGAGAGGGGACCTGATAGAGAGGGATAAGATTATTCGGAGCAGTGATAGGGTGGGCAGGAAGGCACTTTTTAAAAGAGTCAAGGATTCAATAACCAGGGACAGAGATTGAAGGTAACACAGACATGGCCACACAGAAACTGCTGCAGGAGTAAACCATTCGGCCCTTTGAGTCTGCTCTATCATTCAGTATGATCATGGCTGATCCTCCATCTCAAAGCCATATTCCTACCTTCTCACCAGTCCCTTCATGCTTTGAAAATGCAAAACAATTATCTCTCTCTTTCTCTTGAATATATTCAGTTCCTTGTCCTCCATAGTTTGACTACCCTCTGAGTGAAGAAATGTTTCCTCATCTCAGTGTGTAATGGTCTACGCTGTATCCCCCTGAGATTGTGACCCCTGGTTCCAGACTCCCCAACCAGGGGAAAACCTCCTCCCTGCCCAGCCCTGTTAGAATGTCATATGTTTCAATCAGATCCCCTCTCATCCTTCTGAACTCGAGTGATATCAGGCCCAGTTGAGTTAGAGAGTGAGAGGTGAGTTGGGGAGAAATGTTTTCACCCAGAGGGTGGTGGGAGACTGGAACTCACTGCCTGAAAGGCTGGCTGAGTCACATACTCTTGTGATATTAGAGCAAGGTTTAGATATTCCTTTGTGTTGCTTAGCCCCCAAGTTAATGGGTGAGGAGGTGGCAGATGGGATTAGTGTCATCAGATCTTTGCTGACCAGTTTAGACACAATGGGCCAAATGGCCTCAGTCAGTGCTGTTAACATGAATGACTATCTGAGACAAAGAGAGAGAATGGGAGAGAGAGAGAGAGAGAAAGAGAGAGAGAAAGAGACAGAGACAGAGAGAGAAGAGGAATTGTGAGGGGCTGACATGGCTCTTTCTGCCTGATGCCATTTACATACTGAGGAACACCCAGTCAAACTCTCACAGGCTGCAGCTTTCTAAAGCAGAGCCCAGTGAAGGGAGAGTTTATCAGGAATCAGGCACAGGGACAGGAGCACACACCATGATTTCACACATCCAGCTGATCTGGCCCCTGGCATTCTGTGTCGCAGGTACAAATCTCTCTCCTTCCACCTTGAATCTTTAGCTGCTCTCTATTTCACTCCAGTTCCACTGACTTGTGATTGAAGGGAAAATGCTGAAACCAGAGGAATGCTCAGAGTCTCCAACAATCTCTCATTTGACAGGCTCTTTCTGTGACAGTTCTGACTTCACTGTGTTTCTCTCTGATCCCTCAGGTATCAGTGGGGACATCATCATGACCCAGTCTCCCCGGTGCTGTCAGTGGGACTGGACCAGACTGCAACCATCACCTGTAAGGGCCAGTCAAAGCATTAGCAACTACCTTGCTTGGTACCAGCAGTGAGAAGGTCAGAACCCCTCTCTCCTGATCTACAATGCAACAACTCGATACACAGGAGTCTCCGAGTGATTCACCGGCAGTGGATCAGGGACCAGTTTCACCCTGACAATCAGCAACGTTCAGAATGAGGATGTCGCTGACTATTACTGTCAGCAGTATTACAGCTGGTCTTACGAAAACACAAATATTGAATTGTTGAAGTATTGCAGTGAATGAAATGATTGATTGAGGAGCACTGTGTCTAACAGGGTGTCCAGCTGTATTTCTTTAGTTCCATTGGCCCCTTTAAGCAGCAAGACATAAGTCAGTAAGTTTTACTCACTGTGTGAAGGAGCTCTGTCCATTTGCAGCCTGTGGTCCCATTCCTGCAGCATGGAGTGAAATCAGTGAGTAGCCTCCTGCCAGTCTCAGTGTGACGGACGCGGGGCAGATTTTAATGTGAGCTCTGGCTCCCTGTCCCAGTCTCTGATCTCACTGACCTCAGCAGCAGCACAGTGAGACACCGAGCTCCCACCTCCCTCAGTTTTAACTCTGCTCAATCACACAATCACAGAATTGTTACAGTGCACAAGGAGGCCATTCCGCCCATCCTTTCTGGACCAGCTCTCTGAATGAGCAGTTCACTGAGTGTCATTCTCCTGCCTTCTCCCTGTCACCCTGCACATTGTTCCTTTTCAAATAATAGCCTCATTCCCATTGGAATGTTTCAATTGAAGCTGCCTCCACCACACTCTCAGGCAGTGCATTCCACACCTTAACCACCCACTGGCTGAACATGTTGTTCCCCATCTCACTTGTGTTACTTTTCCCAATTACCTTCAATCTGTGGTCTCTCGGTCTCAATCATTTGTCAATTGGGAACATTTTCTCCCTATTTACTGTATCCAGGCCCCTCGTGGTTTTAATTCCTTGAACAAATCTCGTCTCAGCCTTCTCCAAAGAAGTCAGCCCAAATTCTCCAAACTATCTTCATAACTGATGTTCCTCACCCTTGGAATGATCGTTGGGAATATATTTTGCCATTTCTACAAAACTTCACCTGCTCCTTGAATGATTCACATTATCTATGTCCCTCATGGTTTTATAAACCTCTGTATTGTCACTCCTCAGACTCTTGCACTTCAGGTAAAAAAGTCTCAGCTTTTCCAGCCCCTCATAGTCATGGAGTCATACATCGTGGAAATAGACCCTTCAATCCAACTTGCCTGTGCTAATCAGATATCTTAAACAGACCTCATCCCATTTGCCAGTATTTGGCTTACATTCCTCGAAACCTTTCTTATCCATGCACCGATCCAAATGTGTTTTAACTGCTGTAATTGTATCTGCCTCCAACACTTCCTCTGGCAGCTCGATCCAGACATGCACCACCCTCTGTGTGGCAAGTTCCCCCTCAGGTCCCTTTTGAAACTTTTCCTTCTCACCTTAAACCTATGCCGTCTTGTTTTGGACTCCCTTTCCCAAGGAAAAGACCTTGGATATACACCCTGTCCATGCCCCTCATGATTTTATGCACATCTATAAGGTCACCCCTTGGACTTGGATGCTGCAGGGAAAATAGGCCCAATTTCTTCAGCCTCTCCCATCAGCTCAAACCCTCCAGTTCCTGGTCACGTCCTTGTAATTCTTTTCCGCAGCTTTTTAAGTTTAGCACCATCCTTCCTTTCACAGGATGATCAGAATTGTTCACATTATTCCCAAAGCGGCCTCACCAATCTCCTATATAGCTGCAACATGATGTCCCAACTCCTATCCTCAATGCAGTGACCAATACAGAAAAGCGTACCCAACACCTTCTTCATCACTGTCTACATGCGACTCTACTGTCAAAGAATAACACACCTGCACCTTCACTTTCGGTCTCTTTGTTCAGCAACACTCCGTAGGGCCCTACCATTAACCGTATTGTCACATTTATCTGAACTAAAGTCCATCTGCCATTTCTCAGCCCACTGGCCCAGTTGGTCAAGGTCCCATTGTACTCTGAGACAGCCTTCTTCACTGTCCACGATGCCACCTGAAAATTCACCTGAACAGACTCTCACAACTCTGGCCCCTCCCTGCCCATTACACTGTTATTACGCCAGTCTATATTCAGAAATTAATGAGCCCACCTCCCCATTGATAACGACCTTATCATATTTGCAGTTCTCTGTAAATTCCTTGCTTTGTATTCCTCTACATCCTTCCCACTGGGTGGTGACTTATTGATTGCACTGAGGATTCTGTGGTCCTTGGTATTCCTCTCTGATATTCCCCCCTGGCTCCCACAGCACTGTGAAGTTAGCTTAAACCCTCTCCAACAGCACTAGTAGATCATCCCAGAGGAACTCAGTCCCAGGTCTGTTCAGGAGCAACCCCGTTTAGTCTGTGCAGGTCCCATCTCCCCCAGACCCAGTCCCAATGTCCCAAGAATCTAAAGCTCGCCTTCCTGGAACCCTCTTTCCTGCAATTCAGTCACCTGTGTTATCCTCCTGTTCCTCTTTTCACTTGCATGGGGCACTGGGAATAATCCAGAGAATCCTACTTTTGAGTTCCTGTTGCTAATTCCCTCCTGAGTTCCCTAAATTCTGACTGCTGGACCATATCCCTTTTCTCCCTCTGTCAATGGGACTGATGTGGACCACGACTGCTGCCTGTTCCCCCTCTCCCCTCAGGGTGCTCTGCAGCCGCTCAGTGACACCCTTGACCCTGGCACCAGGGAGACAACACACCACCCTGGATTCCCATCTGCAGCTGCAGAAACACCAATTGATAGCCCTCACTCTCGAATCTCCTCTCACTATCGCTCTTTCAGTCTTCCATGTGCCCCTCTGTACAGCCGAACCCTCCCCGTGGTGCCAGGGACTTGGCTCTGGCTGCACTCCCCAGATGAACCATCATTCTCATCAGGATTCTGAACTGAATCCTGGTTGGACAGTGGGATGCACTCAGGGGATTCCTGTACTAGCTGCCTGGCCCTTTTGGACTGTCTACTGCTCCCCCATTCCCTCTCTCCCTGCATACTCTGAAGCTGCAGAGTGACCACATCTAGAAACGTGCTCTCCATGGAGCTCTCAGCCTCACGGACGCTCCACACTGACACCAGCTGCTGCTCAAGCTCCAGAACCCGGAGATCCAACTGCTGTCACTGACCACACTTCCTGTGCTCATGGTATTCCAGGAGCTGGGAAACATTTGGAAGTTCCCACATGGATGCACACTCTCTCCACTCTTTGGTTATCTCTTGGCAAAGTCCTGATAACAAACAGTTACAGCAGGGCTCACAGTCCAGTGGATTCAGTGTTCCAGGGTTTTGGGGAAACTCTCCAGAAGACTTTAAGAAACAGGAGCAGAAATCAGCCATTCAGCCCATGGAATCTATTCTGAAATTTGATCTTGGCAGATATGCTTCTCACCCCATTTGCCTGCCTACTCCACAGGAACGTTTGATCCCCTTAATAATCACAAACCTATCTATCTCTGTCTTAAATACACTCAGTGACTTGGCCTCCACTGCCCTCTGTAACAATGAGTTCCACAGATTCACCACCCTCTGGCTGAAGAAATCCCTCCTCATCTCAGCTCGAAAGGTTGGCCCTTCATTCTGAGGCTGTGCCTTGGTTACCGAGTCTCTCCTGTTTTTGGAAACATCTTCTCTGCATCCACACTATCTAGGCCTCTCAGTATTCTATAAATTTCAATAAGATCCTTCCTCATGCTCTAAACTCCATTCAGTACAGCCCCAGAGTCCTCAACTGCGCCTCATATGACAAGCCATTCATCCCCAGGATCATTCTTGTAAACCCCTCCAATGCCAGCACATTGCTTCTTCGAATTTGGGTCCCAAATCTGCTCACAATATTCCAAATGCAGTCTGACTAGAGCCTTGCACAGCCTCAGCACGACATCTCTGCTCTTGTATTCTGGCCCTTTTGAAATGAGTGCTATCATTTAATTTGCCTTCCCAAGCACAAACTGGACCTGCCTGTTCACCTGAAGAGGAACCTGAAAGATGTTTGTCCTTTAGATTTCCAAAGGCTTTCCTCATTTAGCAAACAGCCTTTGTAATTCTTCTTCCTCCCAAAGTGCACACACTCACACTGTCACACATTGTATTCTATCTGCCACTTCTTTGCCCACTCTCCGAGCCTATCCAGGTCCTTCTTCAGTCTTCCCACTTCCTCAATTCTACTTGTCCCTCCACCTATCTTATGTCGTCTGCAAACGTAGCAACAATGTCTTCACTTCCTTCATCCAGATTGTTCATGTATAACGTGAATAGTTATTGTCCCAACATTGACACGTGCAGAAATATACTAGTCACCAGCGGCCATTTTTCCTCATTCTCTGCTTTACATGCCAGTACATTGCCCCTAACACTATGGGCTCTTAATTTATGTCAAAGGCCTTCTGGAAATCCAAATAGGTTACATCCTCAGACTCTCCTTTGTCTGACTGGCTCATTGTCTCCTCAAAGAATTCTCACAGATTTGCCAGGCATGACCTCCCCTTGATGAAGCCATGTTGACTCAGCCCTATTTTCCCATTGCACGTTCAAGTCCTGTGTAATTTCATCCTTAAATTGAAGTCTAAAACCTTACCAACAACAGTCCAGGCTAACTGGCCTATAATTTCTCATCTTCCAACTCCCTCCCTTCTTAAACAGGGCTGTTATGGGAGCCATTTTCTATTTCCTTGTTCCCACCAAATTCCACCCCACCCCACCGTCTCACCCCGACTCCATTGATTCCTGAAAGATCATCACCAATGCCTCCACAATCTCCTCAGTGATCTCCTTCAGAACACACTGATGAAGTTCATCCAGACTGGGTGAGTTATCCACATTCAGACCTTTCAGCTTCCCCTGTACCTCCTTCTTACTGATGGCCACTACACGCCCCCCTGCCCCCTGACAGTCTTGAATTACTGGTACACTGCTGGTGTTTTCCATGGTGCAGACAGATGCAAAGTATCGATTCAATTCCTTTGCTATTTCTATTATTCTTTCTCAAACCTCATTTCCCAGTGATCCAATGTCTATTTTTGCCTCCTTCTTCCTTTTTATATATCTGAAAAAACTCTGACAATCTTCTTATGTATTACTGGTGCGCTTACCCCCACATTTCACCTTCCCCATCCTTAATGCTTTTATCATTGTCCTCTACAGGTTTTTCAAGACTTCCTAACCTTCTGGCTTCCCACTATTCTCCACCATATTGTATGCCATTTCTTTTGCTTTTATTCTGTCCTTGACCTACGTCATCAGCCATGGTTGCCTTGTTCTCCCCTTAGTATGTTGCTTCTTTTTTGGAATGAGTTCCTGATCTGCTTCCTGAATTACCCCCTGAAACTCTGCTGTTTGCTGCCCCACCATCTTACCTGCTCAGCTCCCCTTACAATCAACTCTGGCCAGCTCCTTCCTCATGTCTTTGGAGTTACCTTTACTCAATTGAAATGCTGTTCCATCTGATTGCAGCTTCTCCCTCTCAAACTATAGGGGGAATTCTATCATATTATGGTCATTTATCCACAGGGATACTTTCATCTTAAACTCACAAGTCAAGTTTGCCTCATTACCCATCACTGAATCCAGACCTGCCTGTTCCATTATGGCTCAACCACAAGCTGCTCCAAAAACCATCTCATAGACATTCCATGAAATCCTTTCCTTGAGACGCACTACCCAGTCCACCTATTCATTGAGGTCTGCCCTGACATTTTGTATACGGCTTTTCTGTTTCCTGATTGATTTCCTTCCCCACACCCTGATTACTGCTTGGAGACCTGGACATACCTTGCATCAAATTCTTTATTTCTTGCGGTTCCTCAACTCTACCCACACGGACTCTACACCTTCTGACTCTCTATCACTTCTTGCTATTGAGTGAATTTTATTTCACACTAACAAGGCAACTCTTGCCCCTCTGCCCCTCTGCCTGTCCTTTTGATAGGACACGTATCCTTGGATATTTAGTTCCCAGCCCGGATCCACTTACATCCATGTCTCTGTGAAACCCACAACATTGTACCTGCCAGATTCAATGTTCCCATCATTGTCCCCTTATCTGCTGTGCTTTACGTTCGACTCCTGATCCTATCCACCCTCTCTGTCCTTTTACATCTTCTAGAAACTTAAATAATCTCCCCTGAGCTCTCCTACACTTTAACTAGTTTAAATTCCTTGGACACTCAACTTACCTGGATTTGTGGCATCACTTTGTCTACCTCACTCGGAATACTTCGTGCATTGAGTTACAAACTCTTTAATTTTGTTATATTATTGATTTTCCTGGCACTTCTTTGGTTCCCTTGATTTCAAAAATTCCGTCCCTACCTTTTATTTTCTGGTAACAATCAATCCCATCACTAACCAGCAATCGTACCTTCTTCTTCACCTTCCGTTTTCTCATTTTCCATCCAACTGAACCAAATTACTTTGTCTTTGGGTTGACTTCCGGCATGGTGGCTCAGTGGTTAGCACTGCTACCTCACAGCATCAAGGACCTGGCTTCAATTCCCGTCCTTGGGAAACTGTCTGTGTGGTGTTTGCACATTCTCCCTGTGTCTGTGTGGGTTTCCCCCAGGTGCTCTGGTTTACTCCCACTGTCCAAAGATGTGCAGGTCAAGTGAATTGGCTGTTATAAATTGCCGCTGAAAATGTGTTGCTGGAAAAGCGCAGCAGTTCAGGCAGCCTTCTTCCGAAACGTCGATTCTCCTGTTCCTTGGATGCTGCCTGACCTGCTGCGCTTTTCCAGCAACACATATTCAGCTCTGATCTCCAGCATCTGCAATCCTCACTTTCTCCTATTCTAAATTGCCTATAGTGTTAGGTGAAATAGTCAGGAGTAAATATAGGGAATGTTTCTGGGTGGGCTGCTGTTCGGAGGGTTGATGTGGACTTGTCAGGCTGAACTGTCTGTTTCCAGACTGGAGGGAATCTAATCAGGCCAATATTTATCATTAATCCAACATCATTATTGCTCTTTGATCTCAGTGCTTCTACTTGGATCTTGCTGTAGAAACTGGCTACCACATTCCTGACATTGCGACAGTGTAGCTTGTCAAACAAAACTGTCTGTAAATGTCTTTGGAAGACCCTGAAATGTTAAGGGCTGGATTGATGCCCATATCCCTCTAAACTTTTCCTATTTACATATCCATGCCTTTTAAATGTTTTAACCGTACCAGCCTTCACCACCTCCTCTGGCAGCTCATTTCATACATTTAACACCCTCTGAATGAAAACGTTGTGCCTTAGGTCCCTTTTACTTTTTACCCCGTCACCTTCAGCCTATGCCCTCCAGTTCTGGACTCCCCTGCTCTGGAGAAAAGATCTTCTCTATTCACCTTAGCTATGCCGCTCATGATTTTATAAACCTCTATACGGTCACCCATCAACCTGCAATGATCCAGGGAAAACAGCCTCAGCCCATTCAGCCTCTCCCTTTCACGCAAACCCTCCAACCTTGGCAACATCATTGCAAATCTTTTCTGAACCATTTTAAGATTCAAAACATTTTTCCTGTAGCAGGGAGACCAGAATTGCACACAGTATTCCAAAAGTGCCCTAACCAATGTCCTGTACAGCCGCAACAGCTCCCAACTCCAATACCCAATGCACTGACCAATAAAGGAAAGCATACAAAATGACTTTGTCACCTCCCTCCCCACCTGCAACTCCACTTTCAGGGAACTATTCTTCTTTTTTTGGATGAACTGAGAGTCTTTCAATTGTGAAAGATGCCATTCCATGGCACTATTGGATGAAGAGCAGGCAGTTCCCTCTGGTGTCCCTGATCCATATATATACCTCAGGCAAAATCACTAAAAATCTGTTTCTCTGCTAATTATCATACTGTGTTTAGGTTCTCGCTGTGCACATTCTGCTGGAAAGAGCCATTGGGACATCCTGAGTTGGGGACACGTGCTACACAAATGCAAGTCTTCCTTTAAGGTTGGGGTCTCCTGATCCAGATCCTCATCCATTGTCTGCGCACTCTCACCTTCCAGGGGTCATGTGTTCATTTGGAGCAGTAACCCTGTCTGACCCCAGGACATTGAAACTCTTTGCAGCCTCACCCTTGACCTCAGCCCAACAGTGTGCAGCAGGGTTTGAAATGTAATCTAGAACATTCTAAACAGACACCCCAATGTGACTCCTTCCTGAAATGTTTGGATCCAAGTCTGCTCCAATGTTCTTGGATAAAGTTCGCCTGATCTGTGGGGGTGATCGGAGGTTTGTTAAAGAGATATCGAGCAATATCCCACTTGCTCCAAAGCTCTGGAGGTTTCTCTGTTGAAGTGAATGTCCAAGTATTTTCTCAATGTGAGATCAGTGTTTCTGCCTCTCCCACCCTTTCAGACAGTGAGTCCCATATACCACCAACCTCTGGGTGAAAACAAATACCCTCAACTCCCCTCTAACCCTGCCCCCAACTGATTTCAATCTCTCCCCATGGTTATTGCCCTCTGTGCTGGTGGAAATCAGTCCTTCCTACCCACTCTGTCCAGGCCCCTCAGCATTTTACACACCACCATCAAATCTCCCCTCAGCCTCCTCTGTTCCAACGAAAACACTCCCAAAAAACCAATTTTTCCTCAAAGCTCAAAGTCCCCATTCCAGACAAACTCCTCCTCTGTCCCCATCTCTAATGGAGTCACATCCTTCCTGTAATGTGGTGACCCAGAACCGTACACAGTTCTCTCACTGTGCTCTAACTGGGGTTTTATACAGTTCCAGAATAAACAAACTTCTTGCTTTCACAGTCAACCAAAAATGAGATAAGGGAGGTGATGGTCTAATGGTGTTATTGCTGAACTGTTAATCCAGAGATCCAGGTAATGTTCTGGGGACCAGGGTTAGAATCCTGCAGATGGTGGCATTCAAATTCAATCAAAAAATGCAATTAGGAGTCTAATGACGACCATGAAACCATTGTTGATTGTCAGGAAAATTCATCTGATTCCCTAATGTCCTTTTGGGAAAAATAAATGCCATCCTTACCATGTGACCCCAGACCCACAGCAATGTGGTTGACTCTAAACTGCCCTCTGGGTGATTATCGATGGGCAATACATGCTGCTGATCCAGCAATGCCCTCATCCCATCAAGGAAAAATGAAGAACAGTTTATCCCATGTGTCGTCTTACCACCTTACTGACCTGTATTCAGTAATCACCACGGCCACATCTTCCACCTCCAAACACATCTGACTTCCAGCTTCAAATTGGCAAGAGACGTTCCTTCATTATCTCAGAAACAGATAGAAATATCCAAACTATGAGCAGCAGTAGGCCATTCGGCCCGTCAAGCCTGCTCCACCATTCAATATGATCATGGCTTATCATCCAACACAGTCCCCTGTTCCTGCTTTCTCCCCACATTCTTTGATCCTTTTAATCCAAAGAAATATATTTAATTCCTTATTGAATACATACTTCATCTAATTCCCTCTTGCTGGAAAAATGGGTGACAATTATTGGGTTGTTGTTTTTTGACCAGTATGGACACAATGGGCTGATGGGCCTTTTGGGTCTCTCTGACTCTTTGACTCTATTATTATATACTATGAATAACTGAGTACCAAGGACTGACACGTGTGGTACCCCAACTGGTAACTACCTGTCATTCAGAAAAAGACTCATTCTTTCTGTCCTATCTGCCAACCAGTTCCCAATCCATGTCAGTACATGATCCCCAACCCTCTTGTTCATTTGGTCTAGATCTGGAAGCCCCACCCTTACTCATTGTGGGAACAGATTCTGAACGATCTCTGTCTCATCCTTCGAGGGCCCTCATTGTCTTGTCACTGATTTCCCATCATACCGCTGGTTATGATCCACTTTTACCAAAACACCACACAGTTGAGTAAAATAAAAACTTTTAACCTTGCTCCATGGTTCTCCATTTCCCTACTCTCAATCTCACTGAGTTCTGATCACTGTCACTAAAATGCTCCCACATTGATAGCCCTTCCAGCTGCCCACAGTCATATTATAAACAATGGTCCAAAACTGTCCCTTCTCTCTCTCTGCTACTTCATCATCACCTTCTCTGGGGCAATTAGGGATGGGTAATATGTGCTGGCCCTGCCAATGACACTCACATCCCAAGAAGCAATTTGAACAATGCCTGGTCATTTGTTGGGTTTATTCTGTATTGACGACAAATGTTCAAAAAGATTGTATCGACAGTGAAGGGTTGAGTTCCCTTCCAGTGGCTGGAATTAAATTGTTTCTCTTGTCTTTCAAGCCGCGGGAACTCTCAGCCCAAGCTGACCCTGCTGCCCCCCTCCCGGAGCAGGTCAATGCCAAGGGCACTGCCACCCTGGTGTGCCTTGCCAATCACTTCTATCCCTAATGAGCTGGAGGTGCAGTGGAAGAAGGACAGTGCAGTCATTTCGATCAGGGTTCAGACCAGCAACTACCTGCGAGCTTCGGACAGCACCTACAGTGTCAGCAGCCTGCTGACCCTCTCTGGGTCTGACTGGGAGTCCAACGCTCGCTTCTCCTGTGCCCTCACCCACTTTACCCTCCCCTCTCCCCTCAGCAAGAGCATCAGGAGATCAGTATGTATGTAGAGTGTTTGAGACAGTCCACAGAGGAGCCACAACTTTAAGTAGGACAGGGCTGAGCTGGCAGGACAAAGGTCATTGTCAGCACTAAATTTCATCTCTCTTCCTTCTCAGGATTGCTCAGAGACACTTCTGAGATTTGGATGTTAAAGCAGGTCATTGGGATAGTGGTGAGTGAACTTTATTCTATGTCAAACCTCATACTGTCCTTGTCCTGGGAGTGTTTGATGGGGACAGGATTGCCATGTGATGTCAGCTGTACAAAACGATGTGAACCTCAGAAGTCTCTGCTTCAGTTAACCAGATCTCCTTCCTGCTCAGCTGCCATTTCCAGTTTAAGGTTTTATCACTGATTAAAGGGACAGGATTCTCGTGTTATTGTGAAAATCTCTCCAAGTGTTTTCCTCAAGCTCCATTGTGGCTGTGAATTTGAGCAGCTTCCTCTGTCTGGCTATTAATTGCAGTTGTTCCTTTCTGTCAATGTTAATGTGGAAAAGGGAAGAAAGGTGAAGATTCAGTCTCTGTCTCTGTGTGCTTTGTAAATAGCTAACTTCCACCTCTCAGTTGATTGGCTGTATTTCAGCAGGTCCTTGTCACAATTGGTTATTTGGCCTGTCAATCAATTTCAATTATCAATCATCAGTCATTTTCAAATGATCCCTTTGATCAGGAATTTATGTAGATTCCAAAAAGGACAGAAACTGAAAGCTGTTAATACTCAATAAGTGCAATCTGATGCATTCCCTCTTCACTCTGTTGGTCCAGGACCAGCTGATGGGGTTGAACTGAGCAATCCCTGCTGCATGTCGGATAGCCCCTGAAACAATCTTTGGCCATTCACAGACATTGTTGGCTGTGTTTATCTCTGAGTGTGAGTGTTTAACTTAATACTGCCTGTCGATGTCTCTCTGAGTGTGGGTGTGTTACGCAGAGAGACACCCACAGACAGCGAGACACCTATCCACAGCATGGAGTGTGAGTGTGTTACACAGTGCTGCCTGTCTCACAGAGTGCATGTGTTACTTAGTGCTGCCTGGAGGTGTTTCTCTCAGTGTAAGTGTGTTACTCTGTTAAAAATCACACAACACCAGGTTATAGTCCAACAGGTTTAATTGGAAGCACACTAGCTTTGGGAGCGACACTCCTTCATCGGGTGATAGTGGAGGGCTCGATCGTAACACAGATTTTGTTACAAACTGTGTTACGATCATAATTCTGTCTTACAATCGAGCCCTCCACGATCACCTGATGAAGGAGCAGCACCCTGAAAGCTAGTGTGCTTCCAATTAAACCTGTTGGACTATAACCTGGTGTTGTGCGATTTTTAACTGAGTACACCCCAGTCTAACACCGACATCTCCAAATCCTGTCTATCAGAGTGCATGTGTTACTGAGTGCAGCCTGTAGGTGTCTCTCTCAGTACGAGTGTGTTACTCTGTGCTGCCTGTAGGTGTCTCTCTCAGTGTGAGTGTGTTACTCTGTGCTGCCTGTAGGTGTCTCTCTCAGTGTGAGTGTGTTACTCTGTGCTGCCTGTAGGTGTCTCTCTGAGGTCTGTGTCTCCGAGCGATGGATTGGGAATGGGCTTTGTGCTGGGGATTGAAGATCAGGCTTTAATCTTCTCAAATCATGAATGAAAAACGGTACATCTGATTCAGTCTGAGATGGCAACTCATTCAGATAGCCAAAGTTAAAAATCACACAACACCAGGTTATTGTCAAAAGGGGTTTATTTCAAAGTAGAAGCTTGCAGAGCACTGATCCTTCATTATGTACCTGGAGGGCAGGATTATTGGACACAGAATTTACAGTGAAATTGAGAAGGTAGTGGGCACTGTGCCCCCTCTCCCCCCAACGTGTTGCTCAATTACAAGGGGATTTTCTGAATCCAGAGTCAGAGCAGTCATGACTTCCTGCCCAGCCAATGCTGGCTCCCCATAGTCACATTTCAGAGGTTAATTAACCCAAACCTAGGTGCAGCAAAATTATCCCACAGGGAGGTGAGCTGTCTAAGTGAGGGATGGAGTTGAATTCTTGAAACCCCAACAATTCTCTCCCCCTGCCCCAGCTGCGATGACCTTCAGGTTAAAAGTGGGACTATGCTCCTCTGGGATGATGACCACGTTCCTGGGTGATGGAGGGAAGGCCAACTTCTCCCAAAGGCAGCACAGGCTGGATCGAAGGTGAAACAAGAGTAAGCATGGGGAGATTGAGGGTGACAGAAGGAGGGGGTTGGTTGGCAGGTTGTTATTCAGAGTCAGGTCCCAGAGTATCAGTCCTTCTGACATGCCCCTTTTTATCTGTCAGCCAGGGCTCCCTGATTGGACAAGGTTAACTGTCCCTGTCAGAGAACTCATATTTTATCAAAAAGAATAAAACATTCATTGAACCAAGGAGCACAAGAGCTCAACGACACTAGACAAAATGAATGGTTTGGAAGATTTCATACGGACATCACAAACGAGATTTGAAAAAGGGCTTAGTCACTCAGTGGGTTGTGGGAATCTGGAATGGACTGTCATAGAATCCTTACAGTGAGAAAACAGGCCCTTTGGCCCAACAAGTCCACACTGACTCTTCAAAGAGTTACCCACCCAAGTCGTCTTATCTTATTACTCTGCCTCACAGCGCCAGAGACCCGGGGTTGAATTCCCACCTCAGGTGACTCTCTGTGTCGAGTTTGCACATTTTCCACGTGTCTGCGTGGATTTCCTCCGGGTGCTCCGGTTTTCTCCCACAATCCAAAAATGTGCAGTTAGATGAATTGGCCTGGCTAAATTGCCCGTAGTGTTAGGTTAATGGGTAAAGGTAGGAGAATGGGTCTGAGTGGGTGGCGGGTCGGCATGGACTTGTTGGGCTGAAGGGTCCGTTTTCACACTGTAAGTAATCTAATCTAAAATCCTTGATCACTGTAGGCAATTTAGCATTGCCAATTCATCTAACCTGCATGTCTTTAGATTGTGGGAGGAAAACAGAATACCCAGAGGAAATCCACACCGACATGGGGAGGACATTATAACTCCACATAGACAGTTGCCTGAAGCTGGAATCGAACCTGGGTCAAAACACTTGGATCAGCCTTGACTTCAATCCAGCCTCTGCCTCCACTTTGCAACCAAGACTCAGACTACATTTCCCAGAGTCATCCTGAGTCCAACTGGCTATCTGCAGCCAGCCAGAACACTCACTCTCCTTCCTCACCCATCCACCTCCACTTCTCCCTCTTCACCTCATCCCCACCTTCCCACTCCCCCACCTCACTCCACAACCCATCTCTGCCCCAATCTCTTTTCTTTCCCACGCCCTTTCCTTGTGCTCTACCACAATCAACCCTCACCCACCACATGCCATCAACCTTCCCCCTCCCCTCCTTCAGCCAACTTGGGTCCCTGCGAAAGCCTCACCCCTGAGCCTTGCCCTACATTTACTATCACCCCACCCCCGACCTCGAACTCTCTGAGGCCAAAATGTCTATCCTCAGGAAAGGGCTCACAGTCATTCCCGCCTGATTCCATCTCAACGAAACCTGCACTCACCAGGACGTGGAGCTTTTCTTCTGCCACCTCTACCTCCGTGTCTTCTCCTTTAACAAAAACTCCCAACCTCCCTCTGAGGACCTCTCCTCCCACCTCCAACCTTCCTCCTCCACTTGGTCACCCCTCCAGACGTGTACACATCCTAAACCTCTTCACGGCTGACCAGCCACCTCAATTTCTCCACCATCCCCCACCACCCCCCACCCTCTCCAACCACAGCCCCGCTGAAGGTGCAGTGCTCCACTCTCTCTGCACCAACCCCTAGTTCACCATCAAACCCGCTGACAAAGGTGGAGCGATGGTAGTCTGGAGAACGGACCTCGATGTGCCAGCGGCCAATCGCCAACTCTCCAACACCACGTCCTACCTTCTCCTTGCCCATGATCCCATCGTGACCCATCAGGCCAAAATCACTCGCACTGTAAGTGTCCTCATTACCTCCAGTGATCTCCCATCCACTGCATCTAATCGCATAGTCCCCCAGCCCAGCAATGCCCAGTTATACCTGCTCCAAAAGATCCACAAACCCAACTACCCTGGCTGACCTATCGTCCCAGCATGGTCCTGCTCCACCGACCTCCTCTCACCCTATCTGGACTCCACCTTCTCCTCCTTGGTTCAGGCACTTCCCACCTACATCCACTACACCAACCACACCCTCCATCTCTTCAGTAACCTTCAGTTTTCTAGCCTCGAGTGCTTCATCTTCGCGATTGATGTACAGACCTTATATATGTCTATACCTAATAAGGATGGCCTCCAGGCCCTCCACCTCTTCCTCTCCAACAGACCCATTCAGTCCACCTCCACCAATATCCTCCTCTGCCTCGCTGAACTAGTCCTCACTATCAACAACGTTCCCTTTAAGTCTTCCTTCCTCCAAATCCAGGGAGTGGCCATGGGCACCCGGATGGGCCCCAGCCATGCCTGCCTTTTTAGCAGCTATGTTGAACAGTCCCTCTTTAGTGCCTACACAGGCACAGTGCCCCAACTCTTCTGCTGTTACATTGATGACTGCATCATGGAGTGTCCTGCTTCCAGGCTGAACTGGAGCAGTTCATTGACTTCGCTCACAACTTTCCCCCCACCCTCAAATTGATTTGGTCCATCTCGGACACCTTCCTTCCCTTTCTTGACCTCTCCATTCCCATCTCTGGTGACAGTGTTCAGACAGACATTTACTACAAACCAAAAGACTCCCATTACTACCTGAACTACACCTCTGCCCACCGAGTATCCTGCAAGAAATCCATCCCATTCTCCCAATTCCTCTGCTTCTGCCCAATCTGCTTGGATGAGGAGACATTCCAGTGATCACAGGCGTCCACCTATTTCGAACAACATGCTTTTCCTCCTTCTGTCATCCACTGCACCATCTCCATTTCCCATTCTATTGCTCTCAAACCACCCCCTCCAAACGCAATAAAGACAGAGTCCCCAGTGTCCTCACCTACCACCCCACCAATCTCCGTATCCAACGCATCATCCTTAAACACTTCTGCTAACTCCAACTAGACCAGACCACCAAGACCATCTTTCTCTTCCCACCCCTGGCTGCCTTCCACAAGGACTATTCCTTTTGACAATTTTTGGTTTGCGTCACTCTCCCACCAACCCTCCCGAACCCCGAAATTGGTTTGGTTTATATTTTCTCAATTGTATTTAGGTTTGATGATGTGATTCGGGAACAATGATTCCAATTCAATATTTCATGTGGCAGCAGATCTACTGAAGGCCATGCTTTCATTTGGAGGTTGCCCAGGTTTCTGTCCAGGCTGATGCAGTATGGTCTACAGTGCTGCTCCTATTGGGCTAATCCATCACACACGAGGGAATCTGACAGACACTTTCTCTTTGTGCTGGCAAAGGGAGAGATTTGTTTACACTGTAATTGCGGCCAAAGAAATTAGTCAGTGGATGTAATTTCAGCTGAATATAATGTTCTGATGTTCATGTTGGGATTAACCTCTACAGTTCCCACTTGCCTTTACACCAACAGTGGGGCAGGAAGTCACCATGCAGTGGTCTCCTGGCTCACACTGAGAAATCAAGTTGATGGCAAAACTGCAGAGAGCAAGGCAATGGCTTGGACTCACCGAACAACCAGAGGCTTCAGCCAACAACTGGGTCACAGGCAAATGGAGTGTTGTGTAAACTCTCAGTATCTCAGGGAACAAACACAACTTTTGAGCTACAAAATGGTACAGAATTTTTTTTGAAAATTGGTGTTCCAAAAATAAAATCCAATCACAATAAAAACTGAGTACAATCTCATTACAAAGACGACAGCATTTTCTTTGAAAGCTGGACGATAATGAGATGAGAATTCAAACAAATACCCACTCCACCCCATCATAACACATTTGCAAGCCTCAAAAAATACGGAAGGAGAGGGAAACATTACAAACTATATGACCACGAGTGAGGATCCATTAAAAACTAGGACCATGATGTTAAATGCTCCCAGTCAGAAATAACACTGATGCATTCACATCATTAGTTTGTTAAATGATGTTAAAACGTCTGCCAACCACTTTCATGAAGACGGAGTATTTAAATCTCAAGAGGCGTTGATGACTATTTTCCAGTATCATAGCAAGGAAGCAGCAGCAGACATGTGAACTCTAACAAACTAATGATAACAGGCACTGAATACAGAGCTGGCTCCTGAGAGAAATAAAATCAACAGCCGAGGCGTGTCCAGTGCTGGGAGCATTTTAGACGACACAGTTTGTTGCCAGCAAGTTACTGCAGTTTGAAAACTCCAGTATGGTCAGAAAGAGAAAAAAGGACAATGTGCAGATTGTTGAACAGGCCCCTACACCTGGGCCTGAGGCAGGAGCCCAAGCTCCAACACACTGGCCTCACTTCACACCAACCTTCACACAGTGCGGGATCATGAACTCCGGCTATCAATCCCTCTGGGACAGGGACGGAGGGAGGGAACATAGACAATTGTAGAGGAGTCAATAAGGAGTAAAGCAAGATGGGGAGGGTGTGTTGGAAAGGGGTGAGAGGAGGAAATATACTTTGTGCCACTTAGTTCTGACATCGTCTATGTGTATCACATAATGAACATAACAGCACACTGTGAAGACAAACAAAAGTATTTTTCTTATCCAGGGGACATTTTCATTGTGGTGTGATAAAAAATGAGGTCTGCAGATGCTGGAGATCACAGCTGAAAATGTGTTGCTGGTTAAAGCACAGCAGGTTAGGCAGCATCCAAGGAATAGAAAATTCGAAGTTTCGGGCATAAGCCTTCATCAGGATCCTGATGAAGGGCTTATGCCCGAAACGTCAAATTTCCTGTTCCTTGGATGCTGCCTAACCTGCTGTGCTTTAACCAGCAACACATTTTCCGCTCCAAGCAAAGTACCAGTTTATTTTTTACTGATCAGGGACAATGAAGCAGCTGCCCTCTAGTGGCGAGAGAGCGCTCGCACTGCTGCTGAGGATTATGGGTAAAGTCCCCTTCCATTCGCGCCCACACACACCAGCAGCCACTTCAGCTGCTTTATTGAAAACCACAAGCTTTCAAGGGGCTGTTCTTTCAACGGTGGAACTGGACACATGATCAAATGAGTTAGGGGCAGATGAAGGAGATTCATCCTCTTGAGCCTGCTCCCCATGGCTGACCTGATTATTCCATATTCTTGCCTCACTCCGATAGATTCTTGATAAGCAATGGCTATCTACTTCTTCACTACCAGCATTCAGAGGTTTCATTTCTGTTTGATGAAGCGTTCCAAAGATCTATGACCTTCTGCAAGAAAACAAAACCTGCTTATCTAGGTCTTAAATGAAGAAACTTATTTTAGTTTTATATTCTCCCTGAAAAGAAAGCATTCTTTTCACATCCACACTGTATTCTATGCTCATGTTGATATGACATCTGCTTTAATCAGCTGCTCTCCCATGAGAACAGATGCTTATCCTGCCACCTTCAGTGACTGATGCACATAAATATCCAGGTCCTACTGCTCCTACAACCATCCATACTTTTACCCTTTTGTTTGTTTTGTCCTTCCAAAATGAATTAGTGACGTCTCTTTCCATTAAATTCTATCTGCGACCATCTGCTCATTCCATTAACTTACCGATACCCTTTTTGAAGTTCGACACTATCTTCTACATGAGCCGTAATAGATCCAAGTTTCATACCATCAGCAAATTTTAAAACTATACCTTGTGCACTCAGGTTAACATAGATTTAAATATTTTAAATAATTTTTAAAATAAACAATTTTATAAACTATTGTAAACGAAGACTCAAATTTATTGCCCATCTCTAGTTGCTCGGACTGAGTTCTGAGCCAGATCATGGGGCCGTTAAGAATGAATCACGTCACTGTGTGGGACTGGAGTCACAGACCGGGTGATGACTGGGTTCCCTTGTCCAAACTACATTCATGAACATGACATTGAGTTTCATGGGTTTTTTTTTGTTTTGATCCCAGCGCCTTCCTTCCCAGATATTACATGGCTCACCACCGCCCTCTCCAGGACAATTTGGGTTGAGCCACTTTTGTGCCCACCCATCCCAGGAGAAATCAAAATAAACAAGGTACACTTCAAATGATCAAACTGGTGAGGTTTGAATTCATCTCTTTGAAAAACTGGAGCCTAGGCTGGAAATAGAGCCATGACATGGGTGACCCTGGTTTGTCAGACTGAAAGGTGGAGTGTCCTTCGGATTGACACTGGGATCAGACACAAAATGAATTACACTCAAAGACCGAACACACGGCTATCAAAGCGGGTCACCAAACTGCAAAGAGCAGCAACTTATCTGGGAGACCTCAACAGGTATCAGTGGGTGTAAGAGCATTAGGCAGGCAAGTGTCAGATATTGATGAACACACCAGAAGCACAGTCACACAGAAAGGGAAGCTATTGGGATAGAGCAGGGAAATGGGGCAAACTGAATTTCTCCACTGAGAGCTGGAAGGGGTTTTCCCGGTTGTAACTCCTCTGAGAACGATAAAGGTTGAAGTGCTGCTTATATTATAGACAACACTGCAAGAAAGGATGCCGAGTGACATATCTCCTTTAAATTGGAAACGATATCAGAAACATAAAGGTTAATGTGATTTTGGATTGAATATTGAGAGTGAGGAGATGGAGGGGAGAGTGACCATGGCAGCTGTCCTGAAGAATGGTTAGGTCATGTCCAGAATGTGGTGTACAGTTAGGGGCTGCTTTGAGGGACAATACATAATGGGACAGGGACAGGAGATCTCGAGTCACAAGGTTTTATTTTGAGATATAGAATTCTTTACACAGAAGGTGGTAAGAACTTGCAATTTCCTGCACAGCCTGTTAAAACAAAACCTATCCATGTTTTATTCTCTGGTGGGACATGAGCACTGCTGGCTGGCCAGCATTTCCTGCCTGTCCCTCATTTTCTTTGAACGTGGTGAGGAGCTGCCTTCCTGAACCAGCTGCAGCCATGTGCTGTTGGTAGACCCAGAATGCCCTGAGGGAGAGAATTCACTGATAATAACCCAGTGACAGTGAAGGAACAGGGATATATTTCTTAGTCAGGACGATGAACTGTTTGGGGAAAACCCTGCAGGTGATGTGTGTACTATTTTATGTGTGTGCTATTTTCCCATGTGTGTACTATTTTAAAAGGGATTTAATAACCTGAAAAAGAGGAATAATAAAGGGAAAGTAATGCGAGAAAGCATTCAACTGGATGGTGATGGATTAATTATTGCGGTGACTTTTTGGGCAGAGTTGGCTGTTCTTGTCCAGCAGCAACATTCTCCATGGTAACGCCTCATTGCATTCCAAAAGAACACGCTTAAACCTCAAAGGTCTGACCTTACACAAAGACAGTGCTAATTATTGACAGATTTTATGACTTTTTAAAATATCAGCCTTGGCTAAGTTGGTAGAACTCCTTCCATGGAGTCAGAAAGGTTTGGCTTCATTCCACTCTAAGGTGGGTCAACAACGATCTCACCCATCAGTGACCGAACTGCTGGGGAGCTCCTTTTGGTTCCTGGGAAGGTCCGCAGTTGGGAGCGAGCAGAGCAATGCTTGTTGGAGACAGGGCTCTCACTGGAGACCTTGGCTTATTATGGAATCCCAGACTAGATGCAACTAAAGGCAGGTGTGGGTCATGGGAGAGGTGGCAGTTTAACATGAGGACATCATCTGAAGCTCGGTCCCTTGATTGGACACATTGTGGAAGGTCAAGCCGATTTAATCCCTGAGCTGCCATTAAATCAGGATAGATTCAGGAATTTAGTGATCAATTGGTTCCTCAGTCTACTTTACATCGTCTGATGGTGGCTAGGAATTCCAGTTCACTCCTTCTATCCTGATATTCATTGGGAGAATATTTGCTGCCACTGGGGGAATTGAAATGGGCCACTTGAATGATTAAGTTTGCCTAGAGTCATGCTTCAACTGTGTTACATCTAGGCCAAAGTGTAAAAATCAAAACTGATGTTTCATTTACAAAACTGTGAGAAAATGTGCAGGTTAGGTGGATTGGCCGTGCCAAGTTACTCATTATGCCCAAGAGATGTGCAGGTTAGCAAATGGAAAATGCAGCGTTACGAGGATAGGGTAGGGGAGGTAAGAATATAGGTGGGATGGTCTTCAAAGGGTCGGTATGAGCTTGCTGGGCTGTGTGGCCTGCTTCCACTCTGTAGGAATCCTTCGATTCTATCATTCTATGAGGGCCAGAACAGGATCTCGACAGTGGAGGGAGGGTATTCTGATGTTCAAAAATTCTTAAACAAAGAAACACTGTAAATATAGATTTACTATCAGTGCAGACAAACTGAAAGGCAAAATGACATATTCTCCAGTCATATACCAGGTACAGAAAAGAGATCAGGAAAAATATTTTGATGCTTTGATGCTATTTTGGAACTTAATGATGAATGATGATAAACTGAGTGCTCCATACAAAAAAAGACAGAATTACTTTTTAAAATTTCACCAGGCCTGAAGCAAAAGAGGAAATCAGGATCAAATAGTCATTTGAGAATATAGTACTTGAGTGAGACAAAACCCTTCTTGTGAAAACATTTCATTTGGCCTTGCTTTCTCTCCATGGATGCTGCCTGACCCGCTGGGATCTCCATTCTTTTGCTGTGCTATTTCTTACAAAATGTCTTGTTGTGTGCAAGACAAAAGCTTTGGCAAAATGTCTTTTTTTTTTCAGCAACACTTGAATTTGGATCAGTTTGGAGAGAAAGCAGGGCCATGGAATCATCTTTCCCTGCAGGGAGGGAGGGGGTGTGTGTGGAATCTCCCATGGGCAGGGTTCTCCTGGCTGCCACAACATCAGGAAGGCTGGAGCTTGATGATTGAGCTGAATGGACAGGGCTCACTCTCACAGTCCTCCGGGCCATGGAGTCTCTTGTGATGGGAGCATCTGCTTGGTCTCAGGGCAAACAATGACATTGCAGTGGGATTGGAAATGGGACAACTCGACAATGGATGCTGTACAATGGCTGCACTGACTCTTCCTCTCTGCCTGATCCTTCCCCACACACAGGTGAAGCTGCATTAGGAACCTGTTCTAAAGGGCTACAACCCACTGCAGCACTCCCGACCTGCAAAAAGAAGAACACTTCTACAAAGACTTTGCCAAGAGCAGATATTCCCGCAAATTCATCCACAGATGCCTAACAGACAAACAACATGATGGGGACATGCCACGACCTAACTCACTAGCCATGCTACCTTATATAAAAACATCACAGAACTGAAAGCTAGACTTCACCAACCATTCATAAACTGCCCAGAAACTAACAGCCATATTCAGACAACTCACAAGAACAAAAGGCCCAATACCATGTGGAAGACAGATGTAACTTACAAGAATCCATGCAACGTTTGCACGAAACACCTCGGACAAACAGGCAGACAACTAGCCATCCGCATCCATGAACACCAAAGAGCCACTAAACCCCATGAGCAGCTGTCCCGAGTAGCTATACACACAGATGACAAGGACCACAAATTCGATTGGGCCAACACTATGATCATAGGGCGAGCTCAACAGAGGGCAGCCAGAGAATTTATGGAGGCATGACACTTATCCATGGGCTCCATCAATAAACACATTGACCTAGACCCACTATACCGACCACTGCAATGAACATCAGGAACCAGTAACTGGAAACAGCAAGAATGGAACCAAATAAATTCCAGAAGACACAGCACAACAGCACTTCACAGGAAGCTCCAAAGCTCTGAAGATGTCACCGAGACAGGGGACAAAATGTCTACAAATCAACTTCCCAGCTTGGTGAGCATACCCACAACTACAGCAAGAGTGAGGGGTTTTCCTGTCCTATTGTGCTCTCCAAATCCTTACCTGCCCTCCTCATTGTCATACCCTCCTGCCCCTTCCGACACATGGAATTGGACTGCCTGTTCCTGAGACTTATAAAATCTTTCTGGAACAAAGTCTCCAGGTATCTCTGCACCTCCCTGATGTGTCACCAATACTTTCAACTCAGCCTCCAGTCCAAACACCCTGTGTGGGGGTTGTTGTAGATTTATGCATTCACTACAGATGTATTTAACCTGAGTCACTTTAACTCAATAAAGAAATGTTGATCCCATTTACAAATGGAAGATACCCATCCCTCTATGAAACCAGTAATCGTCTTCAGTATCTGAATTAAAGTTTTCATGCTTTCCATTTATTGACCTTCCCAAATGGGGGTATCCCGAAGCCCGAAGCAATACGAGATGACATGAGGATATAGACGGGCTGGAGGGTCAGATGGGCTGATCAGTAACAAGTGTAATTCATTCAGATAAATGTGAGTCAGTGGACTGAGCTCTCCCTGACCATGTGAGTGAGGTGAGGGCAGAGTGACAGCACTTGACACCAAGGCCTCTTTGATGGTGTGTGGCATCAAGGAGCCCGAGCAATGCAGCAGCTTTTCACCTACTATTCCAGGAAAGGGATCAACATCTGGATCCCTCTGAGCAACTCCTGGGAATTCTGTCATCCCAAAGGGACACATCCTCCTCCTCAGTTCACACAAACAGCAGCAAGTCAGCCACACACTGTCCAAACTGTTTGGGGGAGCTGACCTGAACTCTCACAGCCCTGTGCCATGCTCTGCTGGAAGATGGAGGGACTATTGGGGAGCCCTTGGCACAGACAGCTCCATCAATATTGTTGGTCTTTAAACATGAAGGTGAACTTTTCCTGGTCATAAGTCCTCCCTGCCCCGATATGGACCAGAACATGTTCAAAATGACCAACTGTGTAATGACCCACTGCTAGTCCGACAGCAATGAGCCATTCTGCTCTGAACACTCCCTGAGTGAGCTCACTCCATTATGTTCAGACACATTGCCATTGAGTGCCCAGAAAGCCCACCCTTACACTCCAGAGTTTTGGTAGCCCTCCCATCACAGAGTTCCCCTGTGAACCCCTTCAGTTCGTTCTCCACTGGAGAGGGCTGGTCCAAGTGGGTTTGATGGACGAATGAGATATAACGGGGTCTACTCGATATGTTCCCTGTTCCCCATCCACACACATACGGACACAGGCTCTTCCCCATTCACTGTACACAATCAGGCATAGGTATTCAGGATGGGTACTGCCCCTTCAGAGCACCAATATGGTGGATGGAGGGTTATGGAGTGAAAGGTTCCCTCCCCACTCTGGGTTTGGACCTTCCCCATCTACACTCTGAGTTCAGCTTACTCTCAGCATCATTCTTCAATCTTTCTGAACTCCAACACACCTTCCTTCTTTCCTCCATTTATTGGGGATGATTTTCTCAGGGCCCTGCATTCCTGCTGAAAGTGCCCCTTCTGTCCCTAACTGTAGTATTGCCCTCCTGCTCCCGGGACCCCATTGCCCTCTCTATTCTCCCCCTCGTGTTCTGTGCCTTGAGGGTGGAGGGTTTCAATTCACACACCCTTTCCCTGAGGCTTCAGCTCGGGCCATTTCCAAAGCACACAGAGACAGAGACTGAACCTTCTTCATCTTTATTCCCTTTTCCAGATTGACATTGACAGAAAACAGACTGCAATTAACAGCCCAGACAGAGGAAGCTGCACAAATTCACAGCCACAATGGAGCTTGAGGAAAACACTTGTATGGATTTTCTCAATAACATGATAATCTTGCCCTTTAAACTGTGACAAAACCTTAAGGTGGAACTGGTGGCTGAGCAGGAAGATCTGGTTTACTGAAGCAGAGACTTCTGAGGTTCACATTGTTTTATACAGCTGACAGTCTTCAATATCTTTGAAAGGTTATGCTTGGTATTACAAGTCAGCACCATCCCCATCAAACAGTCTCCTGGACAGGGACAGAATAGGGTTAGATGCAGAGTATTGCCCTTTCCATATGGTTCCCATGAAAGACACCCATGACAGGGACAGGATAAGATACAGAATAAAGCTGTCTCCACACAGTCCTCTTCAAAAACTCCCAGGACAGGGACAGCACTTGGTTGGGTACAGAGTGAAGCTCTCTCTACAGTGTCACAGTAACCTGCCTTAACTCCTGAACCTCAGAAGTGTCCCTGAGGCCAGTTCTGGCAATGATCTTTGCCCTGCCAGCTCAGCCCTGTCCTATTTAAAGTTGTGTCTCCTCTGTGGACTGTCTCAAACACGCTACACACACTCTGATCTCCTGATGCTCTTGCTGAGGGGAGAGGAGAGGGTCACGTGGGTGAGGGCACAGGAGAAGCGAGCGTTGGACTCCCAGTCAGACCCAGAGAGGGTCAGCAGGCTGCTGACACTGTAGGTGCTGTCCGAAGCTCGCAGGTAGTTGCTGGTCTGAACCCCGTCCGAAATGACTGCACCGTCCTTCTTCCACTGCACCTCCAGCTCACCGGGATAGAAGTGGTTGGCAAGGCACACCAGGGTGGCAGTGCCCTTGGCATTGACCTGCTCCGGGGAGGGAGGCAGCAGGGTCAGCTTGGGCTGAGAGTTCTCACGGCCTGAAAGGCAAGAGAAACAATTTTAATCCCTGCCATTTGAAGGGATTTCAGCTCTTCAGACATTAACTGGCAAAAGCATCATTTTGAACTTTTGTATCCAATACCTAGCAAACCCAACAAAAGGATGGACATTTATTAAAATTATTTTTTAATGGTGGACATTGAAGCCCCCCACCCAGAGTACATTCTGTGCCCTCACCACCCTCAGAGCTTCCTCCAAGTGCTGTTCAACATGGAGGAGAGACTGACTCATCAGCCGAGGGAGGACAGTACGTGGTCATCAGCCAGAGGTTTCACAGAATCAGAGAATCATACAGTGTAGAAGAGGTCCCTCATCTGATCATGTCTGTCCCACCAAGGCAAAACTAAATCTACTCTCCATCCACTTTCCAGAACTGGGCCCAAAGCATTGAATGTTCGGATATTTCAGGTGCTCATCCAGGTATTTTTTAAACGGTTGTGAGGTTTCCCACCTCAACTACCCTCCCAGGCAATACATTCCAGACTCCCACATTCTCGGGGAAAAAGGTTTTCCTCAACTCTTCTCTAAAGCTCCTGTCTTTCACATTGAATGTGACCCAACTCATTATTGACCCTCCAACTAAGGGGAGCAGCT
The DNA here is from genome assembly GCF_020745735.1 of Hemiscyllium ocellatum. Classification (NCBI taxonomy): domain Eukaryota; kingdom Metazoa; phylum Chordata; class Chondrichthyes; order Orectolobiformes; family Hemiscylliidae; genus Hemiscyllium; species Hemiscyllium ocellatum. The sequence continues at coordinate 14,566,268 of NC_083409.1, forward strand.
GCTTTCCATTCCCCCTGTCCATCTCCCACCTAACCTTATACACCTCTGTCAGAGCCCCACTCAACCTTCTCTGTTACAAAGAAAACAACCTGAGCCCCTCTTCACATTTGAGATGGTCCATCCCAGGAACTTCCTCTGCACCCCGTCCGGTGTAATCACATCCTTCCTATAGTGTGGTGACTGGAACTGCACACACTACTGCAGCTGTGGACTAACCAGTTTTGCCCAGCTCCAACATATCGTCCATGATCTTACAATCCGTGCCTGAAATGATAAAGACTGCACCACCATCACCACCTCTGCTGGGTCTGTCCTGCTGATATGCCCAGGGCATATCCAGGGATGGTGATGGTGGTGTCCAGGACATTGTCTGTAAGGTATGGTTCTGTGAGTGTGACTGTGACAGGCTGTTGCTTGACTAGTCTCTGAGACAGCTCTCCTGAATTTGGCACCAGCCCCCAGATGTTAGTAAGGAGGGTGAAACAGGGTAGACAGGGCTGTGCTTGATGTTGTTTCTGATGCCAAGATCGATGCCAGGTGGCCCATCAGGTTTCATTCTGTTTCTGAGACTTCCCAGCGATTGTTAGAATGGAGGGCCTTGCTCGGCCATTACAGAAGGTGGGTCACAGTTAACCTCATTGCTGTGGGTCTGGAGTCACGTGTAGGCCAGAAAATGTAAGGACGGCTGATTTTCTTCCCTAAAGGACATCAGTCCTTTATCTCAATATCTCTTTAAAAAACCCCCAATCACTCACAGATCGGGAGAACTTCATCCGATTGGAGCAGACTGGGATCAACACACTCCAGGAAGGAGTCACGTTGAGTGTCCATGTAGAAGGTTCCATAGGGCTGAGGTCAAGGGTGGGGCTGCTTCTCATGACCCCATGACCCTTGGAAGATGGCAGTGCTCTGACAATGGGCAATGGTCAGGATCTGTAGACTGCAATCTCAAAGAAGGACTTGCATTTGTGTAGCACCTGTTGCAACCTTAGGATGACTCATGCCCCTCACTTCTGATTGTACATAGCACGATCCCAGCATGCAGTCTGATAATGAGTGGAGAATCAGGTTTTCACTGATGTTAATTGGGAGATAAATATTGACCAGGACACCATGGGGATCTGCCCTGCTCTTCTAATATGCAGTGGCATCTTCCACTGCCCTCGAGAGGGCAGACATCAGAACATCCCATCTGAAGACGGTCCCTCAGTGCTGAACCTCTTACAATGCTACACTTCCTCAGTATTGACACACCAACAGTGCAACACCCCCTGAGTATGAACTGTCTGCTAGTACAGCACTCCCTTAGTACTCAACCTCTAATAGTCCTGCACTCCCTCAGTGCTGAGACTCAGATTGTGCTGTACTCCCTCAGTACTGACCCCTTGATAGTGCTGCACTCCCTCAGTACTGAGCCCCTGACATTGCGGCAGTCTCTCAGTACTTACCCTCTGACAGTGCAGCAGTCTCTCAGCTCTGACCCTCTGTCAATGTTGCACTCCCTCAGTGCTGACTTTCTGACAGTGCTGCACTCCCTCAGCACTGACCCCCTGACAGTGCTGCACTCCCTCAGCACTGCACTGCACTCACAGCCTGGATAATTTGCTTCAGTGATAGAATCATGTAATGATGGAATCTGAACAATGTCGTAGCAGGCCATTCACCCCAATAAGTTCACACCAATACTGCGACAAGCATCCCACCCAGATCCAAACCATGACTCTATCAATGTAACCTTCCTTTCGCAATGGCTCATCCACCCAGTCGTCTACATTGTGAGTGGGAGGGGAGATTGCTCCCCACTGAGACCAGGCTGACACCTACCAGTCCAATAGCCTGCCTTGCTTCCCCATCCCAGCCCACACTTGGAGGAACATGACCACCTGGGGAGGTTGGAGCTGTTTCCCAACCAGAGATACTGCATTCAGGAGAGAGATGGTGAACAGATGATGATTATATGTGTGTGTGTGTGTGTGTGTATTGGGGATGGGAGTGGATTGAGGGCCCTTTCCGCAGAAGAGTTTGTAAGTCGATGGGTGAAAGTGGGAGGGGCACTAGTGTAACATCTTTGTTGCTGCTGAAACTCTTGCTGCCTGCTCAGTCACGTCTGAGAGACACACAGATACATCAGACACACAGGAGGCAGCTTTCTGTGGATGTTCTCCTGGAGCAGGTCTCATCAATCATGGAGCTATGGTCAGTAACAGTGTAAGCTGTGCTGCCAAGAGGTGGGCACTGTGGAGTATGGAGTGTTTTATTTCCCCCCCGACTCTATTTTGATTCACTCCCTGCCGCCCCCCCCCCCCCCCACTTCACTGTTTGACCACGTAACATTGGCCTTTGATGTGAAGGACACTGCTTGTCACTGGCCACTCGGGTATTTCCTTTCCTCCTGGAGGTGGAAAATGAATAAAGACTTCTGCACTTGTCATTTTTCACTGCGTCTCACACTTGCACACTCACAATGTGGGTGCTGGGGAAACATTATGCATCACCATTGTTAGGCAGCTGTGTGGGGTTATAGAAAAGAAAACAAAATAAAAACTGTGCTGCCCTGAAAGCCTGAGTCTGCATCTCAGCTCGGAAGGATATCAGCTAATTCATCAAAATTGGTCCTGCCCCTCCACAGCCTAGTCAGGCTGCCTCTGCCTTTCCATCACTCCCAGGTTATCTCTTGTGCCACAGCTCATTCTCCTGAGAGTTGGCTATACTCAGGCCCAGCACATGATCTTGTCCCACTGTCAGATCCTCTTCGAGAAACTCATGGCTCACCACTGCCATCTCCTGGGCAATTGGAGAAGGGTAATAAATAGCTGACAGGTCAATACATTTCCCATCCCAAGAGAAATCAAAATAAAGGATGTAGAATTCAAATGATCAAACTGGTGGAAGATGGAGTGGATCAACTCCGTGATTAAATTTCACCTGATAATTGCTGTATTAAGTTCAAGGTGAACTTAAGATGGTCTCTGCTGAATTCAGGTCAATTTTCATGGTTAACTTTCTCTCCAAACTGATTCTAATTTGAGTGTTGCTGAAAAACAAAACATTTTGTTGGAGCTTTTTGTCTTGCATGCATCAGGACAATTTGCAAGAAATGCCACAGCAAAGGGAAACAATATTTAAACTGGTGTGTTCATCGTGACAACACTTCAATCTGTCAGACTTTCCTCTCATGCAATATAAACGTTGTTTTTTTTCTCTTTTGATTGGATTTTTGCAATTGCCCTGATGAGGGAAAAACGAAAGCTTCCACAATATTCTCAAATAATTATTTGATCATAATTTACTCTTTTGCTTCAGACCTGTTCAATTTCCAAGGAGTAATTCTGTCCCATTTTGAATGGAGGTCTCAGTTCATCAGCACTCACTAAATTCCAATCTCTGCATCAAAATATTTTTCCTGATCTCCTTCCTGTACCTGGTGTTTGACCACAGAGTGTGTCATTTTGCCTTTCAGTTTGCCATCATTGACAGAAAATCTACATTTACTGTGTTGATTTCATTAAGGAATTTTGAATATCAGAATTCCCTCCCTCCCTCCTCGAGATCCTGTTCTGGTGTTTCCTTGTAACCTGGATCTCCTATCCCTGGACTATTCTGCATTGCACCTCATAGAAGCCCCTAACTGTCCACCATATTCCAGATGTGACCTAACCATTCTTCAGTACAGCTGTCCTGGCGAATCTCCCCTCCATCTCCTCACTCTCAATATTCATTCCAAAATCCCAGTGGAATTTCCCATGTCTTATTCTGAAAATTTTCCCAATTTTAAGCATTTATGTCACTGGCCATCCTTTCTTACCCGCTGCAGTACATTGTTTACAATATGAGCTGCACTTCAGCATTTATTGTTCTGAGTCATTTCAAGCAGGAAAGCTTCTTGCCAACTCTCAGGAGAGAAACTCAGTTAATCCCATTGCCCTGCTCTATCCCAATCGCTTTAATTGTATTTCTGGTGTATTCAACAACATCTGCATTACAGTCTTACACCCACTAATGGCTTTCTGTCATCTCTTGCGTTCTTCCTGATTATCTTTTTTTGCAGTTTAGTGACATTGTCTTTGTACCCGTTTGTTAGACCTTTGCAATTCATATTGTGCCTGATCCCAGTGCCAGTCGTTGGGGCACTCCACCTTGTAATCTGAAAAAGCAGGCTCCAGTCTTTCAAAGAGATTGATTCAAGCCTCCCCCAGGTTATTATTTGAATTGTCCCTCATTTATTTTGATTTCTCCTGGGATGGGGCAAGCGTTGATGTGTCTGCTATTGGTTGTCCTTCCCTAATTGTCCTGGAGAGGGCGGTGGTGAGCAATTTAATATCTGGGAAGGACGGGGCTGGGATGTGTCCAAGTAAAAACCATGAAACTCAATGTCATTTTATGTATGTTCTTTAGGCAAAGGGAATCCAGTCATCACCCAGACTGTGACTCCAGTCCCACAGTGACATGATTCATTCTTCACGGCCCCATGATCTGGCTCAGCAAAGAACTCAGTCTGAACTGCTGGAGATGGGCAATAAATATGAGGCTTGCCAATGACATTAACACCCTGAGAAGGAATAATGCTGCTCTTTGCTATCTGCCTTTTAGCCTCTGAGCCACCACACTCTCGCTGGTAAGGGTCTCTAATCCTCTCACATTAATATATTAAATGATGGCAATATGTGAAGAGCTTTTATTTTGAATTGTCAGTTCTCTTTTCCCATGCCTCTCTCCTCTTCAGGGGGGAGGGAGGAAAAACAGCTTTTGTACTAGGATACTTATCACAGCCCAATGAAAATGTCTCCTGTGATATGATTATCTTCACAGTGTGCTGTTTTGTTCATTCTGTGATACACGTAGACAATATCAGTATTGAGAGGGACAAAGTATATGTCCTTCTCTAACCCCTTTCCAACACACCCTCTCCATCTTGCTTTACTCCTTATTGACTCTTCTACAATTGTCCCTGTTCCCTCACTCTGTCCCAGTCCCAGAGGGATTGATGGCCGGAGTTCATGACCCCGCACTGTGTGAAGGTTGGTGTGAAGTGAGGCCAGTGTGTTGGAGGTTGGGCTCCTCCCTCAGGCCCAGGTGTAGGGGCCTGTTCAACAATCTGCATATTGTCCTTTTTCTCTTTCTGAATGAACTGAATCAAGTTGCAGTAAGGATCTGGCAACAAGGTGTCTTGTCTAAAATGTTCCCAGCATTGGATACAGAATTGGCTGTGTTGGAGGAGACAGAGGGCAGTGATGGGGGGATGGTTTTCAGAATGGAGGTCTAGTGGTGTTTTACAGGGTTCAGTGGTGGGAACTCTGCTGTTCATGGTCTGCATAAATGATTTGGAGGAAGGTGTAGCTGGTCTAATTAAAAAGTTAACAGTTGATACAAAGATTGGTAGAGTTACAGATAATGAGAAGGATTGTCAGAGGATACAGCAGGATAGAGATCAGTTGAATGCATGGACAGAAAAATGGCAGATGTAGTTTAATCCAGACAAATGTGAGGCGATGCATTTTGAAAGGTGCTGTACAGGTGGGAATTATACAGTGAATGGCAGAATCCTTTGGAGTATTGATATGCAGAGGGATCTGGGTGTGTATGTTCACAGATCACTGAAGGTGGCAGCACAGCGAGGTAAGGTTGTGAAAAAGGCTTATGGCCTGCTTGCCTTCATTGGAAGGGGCATTGAGTATAAGGACAGACAAGTTATGCTGCAGCTTTATAGAACTTTAGTTAGGCCACACTTGGAATAGTGCACACAGTTCTGGTCACCACACTATCAGAAGGATGTGGATGTTTTGAAGACGGTGCAGAAAATGTTTACCAGGATATTGTCTGGTATGGGGGGGATTTTAGTTCTGAAGAAAGGTTGGAGAGACTGGGTTTGTTTTCACCAGAATGAGGGAAAATGAGGTGTGACCTCAAAGAAGTTTATTAAGTTTTGAATGGCATAGGTAGGGTGGAAAATATGAAGCTTTTTCCCAGGATGGAGGGGTCACTTACTCGGGGACAGAGGTTCAAGGTGCGGGGGGAAGGAGGAATTTAAAAGAGATGTGCGAGGCAAGTATTTCACTCAAAGGGAGTTGAGTACCTGGAACACACTGCCAGAAGAGGTAGTGGAAGCAGACACAATAGAAGTATTCAAGAAATACCTGCACTAATGCATGAATAGGAAGGGAATAGAGGGATATGAATCCTGTAGGTGAATACAGTTTCAGTGAGGAAGGGCAAAATGTGTCAGCACAGGCTTGGAGGGCCGAAGGGCCTGTTTCTGTGCTGTATTGTGCCTTGTTCTTCGATCCCTGCTGTTGAATTGGATTCTCGGGAGCCAGCTCCGTATGAAGAGCCTGTTCTCATTCTTTTATTGGAGTTCATGGGGCAGCTGCTGCTTCCTTGCTATGTCACTGATCAAACCAACAATGTGGAAAGCCTCTTGATATTCAAAGTTTGGGAGAAGATTTGTAGCTCGGGTGCTCGTTGCTGTGGTTCTGTTTGCTGAGCTGGGATTTTGTGTTGCAGACGTTTCATCCCCTATCGCGGAGTCATCATCAGTGCTTGGGAGCCTCCTGTGAAGTGCTTCTGTGATGTTTCCTCCAGCATTTATTGTGGTTTGAATCTGCTGCTTCCGGTTGTCAGTTCTAGCTGTCTGTTGCAGTGGTTGGTATATTGGGTCCAGGTCGATGAGCTTATAGGTTGAATCTGTGGATGAGTGCCATGCCTCAAGGAATTCCCTGGCTGTTCTCTGTTTGGCTTGTCCTATAATAGTAGTGTTGTCCCAGTTGAAATCATGTTGCTTGTCATCTGCGTGTGTGGCTCCTAAGGATAGCTGGTCATGCTACATAGGACAAACAGGAAGACAGCTAACGATCCGCATCCATGAACATCAACTTGCCACGAAATGACACGACCAGCTATCCTTAGTAGCCGTACACGCAGATGACAAGCAACATGAATTCGACAGGGACAACACTACTATTATAGGACAAGCCAAACAGAGAACAGCCAGGGAATTCCTAGAGGCATGGCACTCATCCACAGATTCAATCAATAAGCACATCGACCTGGACCCAATATACCGACAACTGCAGTGGACAGCTGGAACTGACAACCGGAAGCGGCAGATTCAAACCACTACAAATGCCAGAGGAAACATCACAGAAGCGCTTCACAGGAGGCTCCCAAGCACTGAGGATGTCACCTAGACAGGGACGAAACGTCTGCAACACAAATTCCCAGAACAGAATCGGCGAAAAGAAGCACAACAGCCTCTTGATATTTTAAATACACTGTCTGCAAGAAAATGCTTGGCAGAGGTTTTAACATTGTTTAATAAGACAAAGATGTAAATACACCAGTTTGTTTACAGCTATGAGCGTGTAACATCATGGTCCTTGTTTTAATGGACCCTCCCTCATGGTAATACATTTTACAATGTTTCTCTCCCCTTACATGTTGTGAAGAGATTTGCAAACGTGTTTTGATGAGGACAGTGCATCTTCAACACCGTTTGGTGGAGTGGGAGTCTGTTTGAATTCTCACTTGTGATAATACAGTTTTAAATGCGTCAGGGTTACTTTCCCCGCTGTCTGGGGGTGTCGCTGTCATTCACCCCAGCCCACCCTTCCCTCTTGGGGTAATACTATTTTTCACATCATTTTGGACACATTTGGAGGGGAGCGACTTACCAGGGCCATTCAGTGGGGTGCAGGTCTCTGGCACAGTGTCTGACCCTGTTGCACAGAAGGAAAGGAGAAAAAGGAGGAGAGCGTTAGTCATTGGGGACTCAATAGTTCGAAGGTCAGATAGAACGTTTGTTGGGGATGAATGAGACTCATGTTTGGCGTATTGGACCCAGGTGCCAAGGCTGAAAATGTGTTGCTGGAAAAGCGCAGCAGGTCAGGCAGCATTCAAGGAGCAGGAGAATCGCTGTTTCGGGCAACAGCCCTCCTTCGGGAATGAGGAAAGTGTGTCCAGCAGGCTAAGATAAAAGGTAAGGAGGGACTTTGGGGAGGGGCGTTTGGAAACGCAATAGGTGGAAGGAGGTTAAGGTGAGGGTGATAGGCCAGAGTAGGGTGAGGGCGGAGAGGTCAGGAAGAAGATCGCAGGATAGGAAGGCGGTGCTGAGTTCGAGGGTTGGGACTGAGACAAGGTGGGGCGAGGGGAAATGAGGAAACTGGAGAAATCTGAGTTCATCCCTTGTGGTTGGAGGGTTCCGAGGCAGAAGATAAAGCGCTCTTCCTCCAGCCGTCATGTTGCTATGGTCTGGCGATGGAGGAGTCCAAGGACCTGCATGTCCTTGGTAGAGTGGGAGGGGCAGTTGAAGTGTTGAGCCATGGGGTGGTTGGGTTGGTTGTTCCGGGTGTCCCAGAGGTGTACCCTGAAATATCCCGCAAGTAGGTGGCCTGTCTCCCCAATATAGAGGAGGCCGCATCGGGTGCAGCAGATAAGTAAATGATATGTGTGGAGGTGCAGGTGAATTTGTGGCGGATATGGAAGGATCCCTTGGGGCCTTGGAGGGAAGTAAGGGGGGAGGTGTGGGCGCAAGTTTTGCATTTCTTGCAGTTGCAGGGGAAGGTGCCGGGAGTGGAGGTTGGGTTGGTGGGGGGGTGTGGACCTGACGAGGGAGTCACGGAGGGAGAGGTCTTTTCGGAACACTGATAGGGGAGGGGAGGGAAATATATCCCTGGTGGTGGGGTCCATTTGGAGGTGGTGGAAGTGACGACGGATGATACGATGTATATGGAGATTGGTGGGGTGGTAGATGAGGACCAGTGGGGTTTTGTCCTGGTGGTGATTGGAGGGGCGGGGCTCAAGGGCGGAGGAGCGGGAAGTGGAGGAGATGCGGAAGAGAGCATCGTCGATCACGTCTGGGGTGAAATTGCAGTCTTTGAAGAAGGAGGCCGTCTGGATTGTACAGTATTCCTTCTTCAAAGACCGCAATTTCCTGCCAGACCTGATCGATGATGTTCTCCACCGCATGTCCTCAACTTCCCGCTCCTCCGCCCTTGAGCCCCGCCCCTCCAATCACACAGGACAGAACCTCACTGGTCCTCACCTACCACCCCACCAACTTCCATATGCATTGTATCATCCGTTGTCACTTCCGCCACCTCCAAATGGACCCCACTACCAGGGATACATTTCGCTCCCCTCCTCTCCCCTATCAGCATTTCAAAAAGACCACTCCCTCCGTGACTCCCTCGTCAGTTCCACACCCCCCATCAACCCAACCTCCACTCCCGGCACCTTCCCCTGCAATCACAAGAAATGCAAAACTTGTGCCTACACCTCCCCCCTTACTTCCCTCCAAGACCACAAGGGATCCTTCCATATCCGCCACAAATTCACCTGCACCTCCACACACATCATTTACTGTATCTGCTGCACCCGATGAGGCCTCCTTTATATTGGAGAGACAGGCCACCTACTTGCGGAACGTTTCAGAGAACACCTCTGGGACACCCGGACCAACCAACCCAACCACCCCGTGGCTCAACACTTCAACTCCCCCTCCCACTCCACCAAGGACATGTAGGTCCTTGGACTCCTCCATCGCCAGACCATAGCAACACGACGGCTGGAGGAAGAGTACCTCATCCTCTGCCTAGGAACCCTCCAACCACAAGGGATGAACTCAGATTTCTCCAGTTTCCTCATTTCCCCTCGCCCCACCTTGTCTCAGCCCCAACCCTCGAACTCAGCACCACCTTCCTAACCTGCAATCTTCTTCCTGACCTCTCTGCCCCCACCCCTACTCTGGCCTATCATCCTCACCTTAACCTCCTTCCACCTATCGCATTTCCAATGCCCCTCCCCCAAGTCCCTCCTCCCTACCTTTTATCTTAGCCTGCTTGGCACACTTTCCTCATTCCTGAAGAAGGGCTTATGCCCAAAATGCCGTTTCTCCTGCTCCTTGGATGCTGCCTGACCTGCTGCGCTTTTCCAGCAACACATTTTCAGCTCTGATCTCCAGCATCTGCAGTCCCCACTTTCTCCTCCAGGTGCCAGAGTCCATGATGTTTTGGATCTTGTCTTTAGGGTCCTGAAGGGAGAGGGTGACTAGACTCAAGTCGTGATCCAACGACATAGGTAGAAAGAGGGATAGGGATGTAAATCATGATTTCAGGGAGCTAGGGTGGAAGCTGAGAGCTATAAAAAAGAGTTGTTATCTCTGGTTTGTTACCTGTGCCACGTTATAGCAAGGCAAGGAATAGGGAGAGAGATCAGCTAAACGTGTGGCTGCAGGGATGGTGCAGGAGAGAGGGTTTCAGGTGTATGAATAATTGGGGCACATTCTGGGGAAGGTAGGACCTCTACAAACAGGATGGTCTTCACTTGAACCAGAAGGGTACTAATATCTTGGGTGGGAAATTTGCTGGTCCTATTCTGGTGGGTTTAAACTACCACAGCAGGTGGATGGGAACCTGAGGTGTCATTCCAGTGCACAGGAGGATGAGAGAAGGGAGGGCATGGACAGGATTTCACGGTCACAGGAATGTGCTGGCAGACAGCGAAGTGATTTGAAATGTGTCTACTTCAACGCTAGAAGTATCTGAAATAAGGTAGGTGAGCTTGCAGCATGGATAGACACCTGGGATTTCAAGGTTGTGGCCATTTCAGAGACATGGATAGAGCAGAATCAGGAATGGATGTTGCAGGTTCCAGGGTTTAGATCTTTCGTTAAGAACAGGGAAAAAAGTAAAAGAGGGGAAGGTGTGACCTTGTTAGTCAAGGACGGTATAACGTTGGCTGAAAGAATTTTTGACAAGGACTCATCTACTGAGGTGGTATGGGCTGAGGTAAGAAACAGGATGAGAAGGCACACTGCTGGGAGTTCTTTACAGGCCTCCACAGAGTTCCAGCGATGTGGAGGAGAGAATCGACAAAATAATTCTGGGTAAGAGCAAAAGGAACAGAGTGCTCATTATGGGGGACTTTAACGTCCCCAACATTGACTGGAAATGCTAGAACTCTAATATATCAGATGGATCAGTTTCTGTCCAAATTGTACAGGAGGGTTTCCTGACACAGTATGTCGAAGGGCCGACAAAAAGAGAGGCCACAGTGGGTCTGGTGCTTGATAATGAACCATGCCTGGTGTTTGATTTAGTGGTAGGAAGACACTTTGGTGAGAGTGACCATAATTCAGTTCCATTTAGTTTAGTGATGGAAACGGATAGGTACATGCCACAGGGCAACAGTTATAGATGGGGGAAGGGTAATTATAATGCGATTAAGCAAGACTTAGGCTACATAGAATGGGGTAGCAAGATGCAGGGGATGGGGACAATCAAAATGTGGCGCTAGTTTAAGGAATAGATATTGCGTGTCCTTGATAGGTATGTCCCTGTGTGGCAGGGGGAACTGATAAGATAAGGGATCCGTGATTTACTAAAGACATTGCATCTCTTGTTAAGTGGAAGAAGGAGGCTTCTGTGACAATGAGATGAGATGATTCAGATGAGGCAATGGAGAGTTACAGATTAGCTAGGAATGAGTTAAAGAGAGAGTTGAGAAGAGCAAAGAAAGGACATGAACAGTCTTTAGCAGGTAGAATAAAGGAGAACCCTAAAGCTTTCTATAGACATGTGAAGAATAAAAGGATGACTAGGGTAAGAATAGGCAAAAGTGAGGAGTGCAGATGCTGGAAACCAGTGTTTAGATCAGAGTGGTACTGGAAAAGCACAGCAGGTCAGGCAGCATCCGAGCAGCAGGAAAATCGATGTTTCGGGCAAAAGCGCTTCATCAGGAATAGATGAAGGGGTTTTGCCCGAAACGTCGATTTTCCTTGCTCCTTGATGCAGCCTGACCTGCTGTGCCTTCCAGGACCACTCTGACCTAAACTAGGGTAGTGTTAAGACAGTTCTACCGTCCCCGTGTTCGTTTCGGAGGAATGAGACACCGGGTCAGATTCTCAGAAACAGACTGCTTTATTCGAGAGAATCGAGTTACAGCAAGGTATCAGGCTTGCTGGAGAAGGCGCCTTCTGACCCTTTGTTCTAAGTTGTTTATTCTTATACCCCCCTTATTCCTGCACCGTTCCCTTATTTGGTAATGGTCGGTTCTATAGTTTGTCATTGGCCCCAGTCTCTTAACAGTGTTCTAACATACCTTATTTGGCTATCAGTAAGCTCAACTTGCTATGTACCAGATGGCCCCTTTGTTCTGTTTTTTCAAGTTTTACTGCTCTTTCAGTACTTTTCCACTGGTTCAGTTATCTTCCTCAGACCTCGTGTCTGTTTCCCCCTCTGGGGCCCACTGGCTACATCAGCCTGAGAGCTACTTCTACCTAACATTTTAATGTTACTTCTATCTCACACTCGCCTGAGTGCTACTTCTACCTAACAGTAGGAATAGGGCCAGTCAAAGACAGCAGTGGGAAGTTGTGTGTGCACCCTGTGGAGATCGGAGAGGTGCTAAATGAATATTCCTCATCTGTTTTCACTCAAGAAAAGGAGAATATTGTCGAAGAGAAGACTGAGTTATTGGACTAGAAAGGATTGAGGTTAGTAAAGAAGAGATGTTATCAATTCTGATAGGAGTAAAAGTAGACAAGTTCCCTGGGCTGGATGGGATAAATCTTCGGATTCCCTGGGAGCCTTTGGCTTTGATCTTTGAGTTGTCATTGTCTGCAGGTTTAGTACCAGAGGACTGGAGGATTGCAAATGATATGCCCTTGTTCAAGAATGGCAGTAGAAATGACCCAAGTAATTATAGATCAGATAGCCTTACATCTATTGTAGGAAAAGTTTTGAAAAGGATTATAAGAGGTAAGATTTATAATCATCCCGCAAGCAACAATTTGATTGCAGATAGTCAATATCGTTTCGTCAAGGGCAGGTCTTGTCTCACAAACCTCGCTGAGTTTATTGAGAAGGTGACCAAGCATGTGGATGAGGGTAGGGCAGTTCACGTAGCGTACATGGACTTCAGTAAAGCCTTTGATAAGGTTCCACAAGGTAGGCTGTTGGAGAAAATGCAAGGCATGGGATTGAGGGTGATTCAGCAGTTTGGAGTAGTAACTTGCTTTCTGTAAAAAGGTAGCGAGTGGTGGTTGATGGAGAATATTCAGCCTGAAGTTCGGTGACTAGTGGTGTTCCATAAGGATCTGTTTTGGGACCTGTTTGTCATTCTTATAAATGACTTGGATGCAGGCAGTGGTCGATTTGTTAGTAATATTGCAGATGACACTAAAGTCAGTGGAGTAGTGGATAGTGTGGAAGAATGATGCAGGTTGCAAGGGGACTTGGATAATTGGGCTGAGAGGTGGAAAATGGAATTCAATGCAGATAAATGTGAGGTGATTCACTTTCGGAAGAATAACAGGAAAGCAGAATACTGGGTCAATGGAAAGATTCTTGGTAGTGTGGATATGCAGAGGAATCTTGGAGTGCATGTACATAGATCCCTGAAAGTTACCACCCAGGTTGATAGTTCTGTTAGGAAGGCACAAGGTGCGTTAGGTTTTATTGGTAGAGGGATTGAGTTCCAGAGCCATGATGTCATGCTGCCACTGTACAAAACGCTAGTGTGACCTCACTTGGAATATTGTGCACAGTTCTGATCGCCCCATTACAGGAAGGATGTGGAAGCATTGGAAAAGGTGTAGAGGAGATTTACCAGGATGTGCCTGGTCTGGAGGGAAGGTCTTAGGAGGAAAGGCTGAGGGACTTGGGTCCATTCTCTTTGGAGAGAAGAAAGCTAAGAAGGATTTAACAGAGACATACAAGATGATCAAAGGATTAGGTAGGGTGGACAGTTAGAGTCTTTTTCTAAGCATGATAATGTCGGCTTGTACAAGTGGGCATAGCTGCAAATTGAGGGGTGATAGATGTAAGTCAGATGTCAGAGGCAGGTTCTTTACTCAGAGAGTGGTAAGGGTGTGGAATGCCCTACCTGCCAATGTAGTTAACTCAGCCACATTAGGGAGATTTATACTGTCCTTGAGTAAGCATATGGATGATGTTGGGATAGTGTAGGGGGATGAGCTTAGATTAGTTCACTGGTCGGCACAACATCGAGGGCCGAAGGGCCTGTCCTGCACTGTACTGTTCTATGTTCTATGTTCTGCAAGTGTGGCTAATTTTGGTTAAGTACAGTTTTGCATACTTTGCTTAGTTCAGCTCTTTTGGCCACTGTTCATTATTGCAGGGTCACACTGTCTAGAGTGTTCCTGCATTCTGTTGTGTACTATTGTGTTCTGGGAGTCATGCTCGGGAAAGTATGTGAACACATTGGAGAGAGTCCAGAAGTGATTTACACGAATATTCCAGGGATGAGGTACTTCAATTGGGAAGAAAGATGGAAGATATTGAGACTGTTTTCCTTGGAGAGTTGAAGGCTGAGATGAGATTTGTTTGAAGCTTTCAAAATCATGGAGGGTCTGGACAGAGTGACTAGGGAGAAAGTGTTACCGCTCCTAATAGGATCAAGCATGAGTGGGTACAGATTCAAGGTTATTCACAAAGAAACAAAATTAACACAAGAAGAAAATCTGATCACACAGCAAGCAATTAGCATCTGGAATGCACAGCCTGGAGTTGTGGTGGAAGCAGGTTCACGTGGAGTACTGGGCGGTTGGTTAAACAGAAACAATGTCTGGGGTCATTGGGAAGAGGCAGGAAATTGGCAGAGTCATAACACTCATTCAGAGAGCTAGTACATACTCGATAGACCAAAGGACATCTCCTGCACCGTGACAACTTCATGATTCTGTTGTTAATTTCACTTTTAACCCTTCAGTGCTATCCAATGTTATTTACAATTATGTCATGGAATACAGGGTGGTCAGGACCAAAGTATGAAAATTGGCAATAGTGACATTGCCAATGTAAAGTAAGAAAGGTGAGCACAGTGACTAAGGAATTACACTGTATCATTATCTACTGAGGAGGAAGATGCCAGCTGGCTGTTCCATGGAAATTAATGTTGGATCAATGATGGGCACTCTTCAAAATTATCAACAGCAACGTAGAATATAATGTTACTAAATGATGACAAACCCTCAGGATTAGGTGGTTTCTATCATCAAATTTTGAAGGAAGCTGGACAGAACATTTCAGATGCTCTGACTTTATAATCTTCCAAAGTTCTCTCCATTTGGTAGCATTCATTTAAATGGGAAAATTGTTCATGTCATTCCACTGTTTAAGAAAAGTGAGAGATGACAATGAAGGAATTATAGACCTGTTAGCACAACATCTGTTGCTAGGGAATTACTACAGTGGATAAGTAAGGGTAAGGTGACTGTAAACCTTGAAAATGTTCAGCTAATCAGAGACTGGCAGTACAGATTTGTCAATTATAGGTCATGCCTGATGGAACTTGCCTGATTTAATTTTTGAAGGGATTACTAAAGTAGTGGAGGAGGGAATTGAGCTTAAACATCTCAGTCCAAGGACATCATTGCATGAGTTCCTCAGGGTAGTGAGTCAGGATCAACCATCAAGAGACTTTTCTGATTCGGTATGTGGATGTACCAAATAGAGAAGGTAGAAAACTTGACTTACTATGGGGAAATAAGGCAGGACAAGTGACTGAATGTCAGTGGGGGAGCACTTTGGGGCCAGCTATCATAATTCTATTAGTTTTAAAATAATGATGGAAAATGATAGACCACATCTAAAAGTTGAAGTTCTAAATTGAAGGAAGGCTAACTTTGACAGTATTCGGCTAGAAAGGTAAAGGGACGGCTGGGAAAAGGGAAGCCAGAGAGAGTGCATTCCTTTTAGGGTGAAAGTAAGGCTGAGAGGTGTAGGGAATGTTGGATGACTAGAGAAATTGAGATTTTATGTTCAGAAAAAGTAGGAAGCACATGTCAGGTATAGACAGCAGAGATCGAGTGAATCCTTTGAAGAGTATAAAGGCAATAGGAGTATACTTAAGACGGAAATCAGGAGGGCAAACAGGGAACATGCGATAGCCTTGTCACATAGGGTTAAGGAGAATCCAAAGAGATTTTATAAATACATTAAGGACAAAAGGATGAGAAATGGGGAGAGAATAGGACCCTTCAAAGATCAGCAAGACAGCCTGTGTGTACAACCGCAGGAGATGGGGAAGAAAGAAAATGAGTACTTTGCATCAGTGTACTGTGGAGAAGGAAATGGAAGAATGTGGGGAAACAGATGTTGACATCTTGGAAAATGTTCATATTTCAGAGGAGGAGGTGCTGAAAGTCTCGAAATACATAAAATACATCCTAAGGACCTGATCAGGTGTACCCTAGAATTCTGTGGGATGCTAGGGAAGTGATTGCTGGGCCATTTGCTAAGATATTTGTATGATCGATAGTCACAGGTGAGGTACTGGAAGCCTGGGGGTTGGCTAATGTGATGCCCCTGCTTAAGAAAAGGGGTAAGGAAAAGCCATGGAACTGTAGACCAGAGAGCCTGACGTCGGTGGTGGGCAAGTTATTGGAGGGAATCCTGAGGGACAGGATTTACATGCATTTGGAAAGGCAAGGACTGATTAGGGTAGTCTGTATGGCTTTGTGCGTGGAAATCATGCCTCACGAACTTGATTGGGGTTTTTGAAGAAGTCACAAAGAAAATTGATGAGGACAAAGCAGTGCAAGTGATCCAAATGGACTTCAGTAAGGCGTTCGACAAGGTTCCTCATGGGAGATTGGTTGGCAAGGTTAGATCTCACAGAATACAGGGAGAACTGGACATTTGGATACAGAACTGGCTCAAAGGTAGAAGACAGAGCGGGGTGGTGGTGGAGGGTTGTTTTTCAGACTGAAGGCCTGTGAGCAGTGGAGTGCCACAAGGATCGGTGCTGTGTCCACTACTTTTCATAATTCATATAAATGATTTGGATGTGAACATAAGAGGTATAGCTAATAAGTTTGCAGATGACACAAAAATTGGAGGCAGTGTGGACAGCGAAGAAGGTTACAACAGAGTACAATGCGATCTTGATCAGATAGCCATAGGGCTGAGGAGTTGCAGATGGAGTTTAATTTAGATAAATGTGAGGTGCTGCATTTTGGAAAAGCAAATCAGAGCAGGACTTATATACTTAACGGTAAGATCCTACAGAGAGCTGCTGAACAAAGAGGCCTTGGAGAGCAGGTTCATAGTTCCTTGAAAGTAGAGTTGCAGGTAGATAGGATAGTGAAGGAGGTGTTTGGTATACTTTCCTTTACTGTTCAGAGTACTGAGTACAGAGAGTTGGGAGGTCATGTTGTGGCTATACAGAGCATTGGTTAGACCACTTTTGGAATATTGCATACAATTCTGGTCTCCTTCCTATCAGAAGGATGTTGTGAAACTTGAAAGGGTTCAGAAAAGATTTACAAGGCTGTTGCCAGGGTTGAAAGATTTGAGCTGCACGGAGAGGCTGATTAGGCTGAGGCTGTTTTCCCTGGAGCGTCGGAGGCTGAGGGCTGACCTTATAGAGGTTTAGAAAATTATGAAGGGCATGGATAGGGTGAATAGACAAAGTCTTTTCCCTGGGGTCAGGAAGTCCAGAACTAGAGCGCTCAGGTTTAGGGTAGAGGGGAAAGATATAAAATGAACTTAAGAGACAACTTTTCCACGCAGAAGGTGGTGCATGTATGAAATAATCTGCCAGAGGAAGTGGTGGAAGCTGGTACAATTACAGCATTTAAAAGGCATCTGGATGGATAAAAGCATAGGAAGGGTTTAGAGGGATATGGGCCAAGTGCTGGCAAATGGGACTAGATTAGGTTAGGATATCCTGCCAGCACTTGGACTGAAGGGTCTCTATGATCTTCACTGCTCCATCAATGATCTTCCTTCAATCACAAGGTTGACCACGCTGCAATAAATCACCCATACTCCAAACCCATGGCCTCACCATCCAGAAAGCCAAGGGCAGCAGATGTGGAAATGTATCAGTGTTCTTTTACTGTGGTGAGATACAGATCTTGTAACTCCTTCTCCAACAGCAGTGTGTGTACTCGTGCAATGTACACTCCGTGTACCCCATTCTCCAGGGCTATTAGGGACAGGCAGTAAATTGTACCCAGACACCACAAACATGCGAGGGGAAAACAGATTACGGGAAAACATGCCACATGACCTGAGGTAGGGTAAGGCAGGAGAGGAGAGATTAACTGCTGGGTGAACTGACTCAGCTGCTGGGAGATGGACAACGCATGCAGCCTGTCTCTTATTGTGGCTGTGCTACCTATTTATTTCACCATCGAAGACAGTCCTCTCAGCTGTCGAGGCCCTAAGCTCTGAAACTGCCTTTCTGTCTCTTTTTCATCGTACATGCTGCTCCTTAAAACCTATCCTTCAATAAAGCGTTGGGTCATCTTGGTTCGTAATGCCTTATCTGGCCCTTGGTGATTTTATTTTGTCCGATAACACTCCCACAAAGTGTCTGATTTCAACAGGATTGTCTGGAAGTATCCATCAAGTTTAGTCAGCATTTGTGGGGAAAGATACAGATAACATTTCAGGGCTGATGTTCTTTCAAACTCAATTTACTTTTTCTAAAAAGGGAAATGCTGTTTGAAGCTTTTAATTTTGTTCTGATCAGGACAGAATTGCAAGAATACCAAATCTCAAAGGATTATGTTGATTTTGTGGCAGGTCTAGGTCCTTGCGTTCTGGTTTTCTTTGTTTTGTTTTTGCATGTGCCTTCACGTTTTTTGATGTTGGACTGAGTCCCCTGTGAGATAATGCACCTTTCCAGAGGAAAGATTCCTCTGTGGGTCAGCCTGGTCCTTTGTGGGTGGACTTGACCTTTGGAAAGACTGAACACCTGTGTGTGTGCTGGGAGGTGAGCATTTGCTGCTTCCTGGATTGGACCCTGGATTGGACCCTGGATTGGATGGGTCACTACTTCCTTGGGAAGAGCTCATTCATTCATCAGCGCTGCTGGAGGCGGGGCCAGTGACGTCACGCCACCCACCACGTGGTAATTGCTCACGTGATCACAGGGACCACCCCCTGCTGGTCTTACGCCTCAACATGGCGGCAATGAATCGATTGGTCCTTATTCGGTAAAAAAAGTTGAACAGACTGAAGTAAAACCGATTATTCAAGCTGTACTTATATTTAAAACAGTAGTTCATAATAATTGGAGTGCGACCGATTCCGTTGCCTTGCACGAATTCCTCCTTTTCCCTCAGTGGGGGAGGGTATTCTCTGTGTCCGTGTATTGTTTGGGAGGTGGACCCGCCGATGCCGGCTCCGGGGTTGACCGGGACAGCGGGGGAATGACGTTTTAGAGAAAGCCGTGAGGTTACCCGCTGCGGTGTCATTGCGCAGGCGTGGGATTACCGGCCTGAGGTCGTGCGCAGGCGCGCCGCTGCTGGCCAATGTGTCGTTGCGCAGGCGCAGCATGACCGGCCACGGTGCACGAGTCTTTGGATCGCGGGGAATTCAAAATGGAACGGCTCAGTGTCAGAGAGAACAGCCCAGTGAGGCTTGGAGCTCCTCTCAGAGTCAAATCTAACACCAAGACTGTCCAGACTGGCTTCACCTACTGTTGTAATGGAGACTGGATTCAAAGCAATTACTTTAATCTACAGTTGGAGGAAATCCCTGCTCATCTGTGATTACGGAAAACAAGAATGTAGTGGATGTGTGTGTCCTGCTGGTGCAGCATTATTGTTCACACCGAGTTACCTTTGAGTAGGTGGCAGTGGGCTGTCTTGAACCACTGCAGTGTGTGAGCTGTAGGTAGATCCGCAGTGCCCTTGGGTGGAGTTCCTGGATATTGAACCAGTGATAGTGAAGGAGTGTCAGTATATTTCTAAGTTAGGATGGTGAGTGGCTTGAAGGGGAATTTGCAGGTAGTAGTTTTCCCATATATCTGACTTTGTTCTTTTAGATGGAAGGTTTTATTTTTGAGTAAAAAGTGAGGTCTGCAGATGCTGGAGATCACAGCTGAAAATGTGTTGCTGGTCAAAGCACAGCAGGTCAGGCAGCATCTCAGGAATAGAGAATTCGACGTTTCGAGCATAAGCCCTTTTATTTTTGAAGCAGCTGTTCAATAACTGTCATAGTTGAGGAGGGAATAAAGGTTAAATTCATTGGCTACAAACACATCCATAGAATTGGGACTAAATGAGACCAGCCCCTGAGCTGCCGGCTGGATACCAGAGGAGAGGTGTTTTAGGAGGATTGTGTGGTAGATGGAGATGTGTGTAGATTGAGATGGAGAAAAATACAATTTACTTCGGTCATCGTGTTGGATATGACTTGGATAAGAGTCATTTAAAAATTGTGGCAAATTACGAACTTGATTGTAAGGATTTACATATCGAATTTGGGAAAGATGAGCACAGATTTGAGGCAACAACATATGTTATATGAAAATTAGCAGGCACTGATGTTAAAGTACAGATTTGAGATGGCCCAGGGAATCCCTTGTGACCTCAGACCTGTAAGCCTCTCTTGGTTTGTCCTGGCGATCGTACTGAGTCTGGCATAGCCTAGAATAAAACCATCTTACAGACAGTTTAGTTTAATTTTAGTCTTCCCCTTTATTTACCAATAACATCACTGTTACAACATAACACTGGTACTTATTAGCTAAACTAGTTAAGGTTCTAAACCTGAGGAGAGTAGTGACCAGCTCTCTCCTGTCACAAACAGGGTTCCTTGATACAAAATTTTACAAAAACACTGCATTTGATTAGATTTAAACACTTCATTAGACAGACAACATTGGAAAGGCAATAATTCATAAGGAAGAGAAGTTAATTGACAGGTCTGTGTGCGCCTAATTGATCACTCCTACAGCCCGTAGTCATCCATCAGGTGGGAAAAACAGATTCAGCCGAGTCAGGCACCTGTTGGTGAGACAAGTCCTTTCTATAAGGAGGCACCAGTCAAAACTAAGTGGGAGAAGTCATAAGGTAACCTCGCATGTCAGGTCTCATGTTTCACAAAATGGCTTCTTAGCTAGGGAAGGCAAACTTTGACTGTTAAAAACTGGCTTCCTCATAGATTGTGTCAGAATCTCTTCAATGTTGGGTTAGAATAATTTTTAAACTAGGAGCAGACTCTTGCTTTTTATCTTAAGAAAACAATCATTCTGAACCTGAGGCTGAATTGTTTCTGTAAGGTTGTATTTCAAATGATTCATTTGTCTCGAATTAGACATATTTTTCTTTTCAGGGTTCTGATTCAAATTCAAAGAGGATATCAATCTGGCTTGTTAGAATTGACAGTGGGGCAGTCATGGTCTGTAAGAACAGTAAGTAAGTTAAAGCTTTGTCAGCATTACCTTTTACAGAATTTGCATTTTGTACGATGGTTTCTCAAAATAATCATAAAGTCCCAAAATACAATTAAGTTCAAAACAAGGGTTATAGAGATAACACCGGAATAGGATACTGATTGTGGATAATCAGCCATGGCCATAATAAATGGTGGTGCCAGCTCGAATGGCCTACTCCTGCACCTGTTTTCCATATTGAATCCACAACAGGTAAGCGTGCATTCAAACCAAACCACAGTTAATTTTCTATTTGCTTTGGCAATCTCAGCGTTATAATGTTGTTGTTCTCTCATTCTCTCTAGTGTCTTTTTGAACACCCAGGTTAGGGACTGTAACAGAATAATGTTTTTCCCTTTCTGTCTACCGAGCCTGCAAGGGTAATAAGAATCCAGTATAATTGCTATGACCTGACCATTAATTACAAGGCTTTTGACATGCTTGCAGGATGATACCAAGTCAGAGATCAGAATTAAACACTGTCATTAATTTCACAAGTGAACACACGTGAATGTTATCACTCTGTGTCCTGTTTACACAGATTCATTCCTGTTAAGGCACATGTTCTTAATTACTTTGGAGCATCCTGTTACCACTTGGTGAGAACAGGTGTTTTTATCTTCTGCACATCCTGGGTTCCCCCTTTTGTGGCCTGGTGCCTCCCTGGCTTTCCTGTTTATTTTCTACGGTGCAACAAATATGTTTTATAATTCAACATTAACATTTAGTCGAAATGTTTTAAGGCTATAAATTTTCTCATTCCCTCCTTTTGTCATTTCATGACAACTACATAGCTCATTATACAAATATAATGAGTCCATTTAGTCTTTGTATTCTCAATAATTTGTGCTTCCTCTTGCGAGTCATTGTCCGGAGGATCAGAGCGGAAAGATACTGGATTTCAGTGGAGTCGTTCAGACGTGGAGCTACAGGGGTAGGCAAGGGTCGATTAACAAGATTGCTTTTCGCCTTAGCCAAAGAGGAATGTATGGTCCGTTCCATGCACAAGTGGACAACACTGTATATTCCTCGGATGAGACTGAGGACTATCAGTACGTTCCACGTGATCCATCCACACAGCGACCAAAGCCAGCAAGGAACACTCCATCCATATGGATCGGACAATGGTTGGGCAGGTATCTTCCCTGCACCTTGACCCGTTTTGTTGATAACATCTATGTTGTCCAAAATGTCTTTAGAGAAATCATTGATGTAGATGCAACATTGCGGGCCAATAACAGAACAAGCACCTCCTCCTTTAGCAAGGAGGAAATGTAGCACTAGCCAATTCTGAAGTGTTACCATCCAGGTCTCCTGTACCTCTTTGTTCACCAGCTTCAAAGCGTGGGCAGTTGAGTTGGCAAGTTTTCCGATGTCGTACGCAAGGTCAGTTGTCTGATCTCGGGCCTTCTCAACATCCCAGCCAGGAGTAATGCCTCCCAGCAATTTGCATCACCAGGTTTATTGATGGAAAGTTGTGTAAGTCCTGTTTGTATTTCCTTATTTCCTCTACATTTTGTTCCATACTGCTTCACATGTTGGTAGGCGTTCATTCATCACCTACCTCAGGTACTTCATGGTGGAGGGTAACAAATGGTAAATTTTGTACTAGGGCACAACATTGGTACCAGTCATTGGGTAGATATGGGTAGCCTTTGTTTTCACATCGCCAATGAAGGCTAAAAGGAGTTCCAAAGGCGCACTTCTGTGAGTGAATGACGAGTCCACTCAGGGCGAGAGCTGACTCTTATAAACAGCGGGTGCTATCAAACGTTTGGATGTCCAAGTGTATTAATGAATGAAGAGCAGGAGTATCACCAGTGTCTTTGATAACATTCTTACACAGTGCTGGCTTCACATTCCCCATGTCGTGAGTGGCAGAAGTTCTTTCAACGCACCATTCTAGTGCACTTCACACAGCGACGTGCTTCTTCTACCGAATGGGTTTTGCCAGCATAAGTGAGGGGTTGCATAAGTGTGAGAGTCCTATTTGTACACTGGACATCAGAATGATGGAAGAGTGAGCAAATAACACACGGATCAAGGGTTTAGCTTGAATCAAGAAACCATTGGTAACAGATGGGAGATTGGGAGTACATAGTATTTTGGATCTTTCTTCAGCTTTCCAGCATGTCTTCTGAATTACAGTAGCTATTGAATACAGGAACTGTATACAGAGGAACCTCGATTATCCAAGTGAGATGGGCCGGCACTATTTCATTCAGATAATTGATTGATTATTTGGTTAATTGATTTCCTCTGGGTCTGTGAAGTCTGATCCCCGATCAGGAGACTCAGCAAAAGCACATTGCTTGCGAGAACCTGTCTGCCCCCAATCCCGCCACCCTCAACCCTGCCCACACCCCCACCCCAAACCCAAACCCATCGTCTGTCCAATCCCAGCCCGCCCCCCTCACCCGGTCCCACCCCCATCCATCCCCACCTACCATCCGAACCCCCGACTACGTGCTCACCCCCCCTCCCCCACCCCCCACTGTGGGGCAGCCGGACTGTACACCAATAGTAAGACTGCTGCTGCCTTTGTGGGATAAGTCTCCAAATAGCGCGCGCAACATTTTGACAGGTTCTGCCTCTGCCCTGTACAGGGCAACGTTGGAGTGATAATCTGGGGATGGGGGGTGGGGTTGGCATTCACCCAATGTGTAGAAGTCCAGGGAGAGTGTTGGGGGAGGGAGAGAAAAGGCAGGAGGTCAGCCATTTGGAGATGGTGCCTGGACTGTTCAGGACTGTCCTCGGCAGCATTTCAGTGAGCTGAGTTTGCTTTTGCTCATTTGTACCTGTAAACAGAAGACGTGATCAGGATTGAAATTGCTCTTTGATGTAATGTTTCTATCGGGACCTTAAGATCACCTTCGGATAATCCGATATTTGGATTAACGAGGAACCTATGTAAAGGTATTTCTGTCACTGGTGGTAGGTCAGATAGGAGAAGATGCCATTGAGAAGGCATAGGTTGTCTGTCTCATGGTGAAAGGTGCCTGAGGGTCTGGTGATTTTGGTATTATGTGCTCAATACTGCAATCCGTACGGTTCGTTTTGAGGGGAACAGACAAACATTTCAAAGTAACAGTTTTCGGTTGATGGAGTGGCTGAGGTTATGGAATTGTGCCATCTCATGATGGCTGGCTTGGAAGTGTTGCGAGGATAATGACAAGGTCGAGAGTGATATTTGGATACAAAATGTGAGCAGTTTAACTGAGTTTCAGCTGGGCAGCTGCATTCATAACTTCCAATGTATTAGTACAGGTTTCATATATACAGTACCTTGGAGTTTTAGCCAGTCTAAGATAACATAGGTCGGTTACATCTGGACATATGTACTTGGGTTGGGTTTTCATCGGATACCTGTATCAGTGCTAACACAGGACTGTGAGGGGGATACAAGCTTGCAATGTCCTTTGTTGACCCATGTTGAACATCCTTCTACCTTTACTGCACTTTCAGTTGTCAGAAAAGCTTGATCAGGCCCAGTTTTTGATGATTAAAGTCTTTCAATCATACGTAGTCACCAGGGTTGATATTTTTAAACATTGGAGCTCGCTCTTCATCCTTCCCTGGTACTTGATAGGCTACTTTGACCAGTTGATGATATGACTGCAATGCTTTGGTCAACTTAATCAGGTACATGTGCATTTCTTCTGCCATGATATGCCCATCAACAGGGTGTTGGGGACTTAATGGTGCGGACCAGGGAGTCCTCAGGAGCTTTCCATATATCCGTTCAGCCGCTGAGAATCCCGTCTTTTTCTATGTCATGGTTTCCTCATATTAAACAGAGCTTTTGGGAATACTTGAAGCCAATTATGACCAGTTTCTTTCACCAACATGCTGAGCTGACCTTTTTAACTTACAATTGGCTCTTTCTACAATTCCCGCTGCTTGGAGATGGTTGGCACAATGGAATTTCTGACTTGTATTCAAACTCTTACATTGTGGGTTGGTTAGCTCCGCACAGAAGTGGGAGCCATTATCAGAAAAGACCGTTAATGGTATTCCAAATCTGGGTATGATTTCCCTTAACAGAATTTTACAAGTAGTTGTTGCTGTGCAGTCAGTGCAGGGATAAACTCCAATCCATTTATTAAATACATTGATTATCACTCAGCAATACTTATAACAATGGCATCTTGGTGACTGTCTAAAATTTCACTGGATCGTGTCAAAAGGTGCACTTGGCAAGGGAATTTCACCTGGGGGACACTTCACTCCTTTCCTGAGATTAATGTTTTGACAAATTTGGCAATTTGAAGCTGTTTGTTTTGATTTTTCTTGCAGGTGGGGATTCCACCAAGTTTGGAGAATTCTGTCCACCATTCCCTCCTTAACTCCATGTGCATGTATTTGAACATGATCAACTAGAATAGGCAGAAGTGAATCGGGCAGACATGTCTATTCTACCAGCGTAACCCAAAGCTTATTGCAGCTATTTACATAACAACCATGGTTCATCCATTTTTGTTTTCATTAATCAGTGGTGTCCCCCTGTTGGATCCAAAGTTCTTCTAGGTCAGGCAGGGTCGGGGTGTGAGAAGAGGAAATCGGAGAGTCTCCCTTTGGTTTCTGATTCGTCATTTGAGTAACCAGGTCTTTTTGCTCAAAAGCTGTTTTCTCAGCAGCTGTGTCAGCAGCATTGGTGCTTTTAGTGACATCGGCAGCATCAGAGGAGTGAGCCGAACATTTGACAATTGCCGATTGAAAGGGAAGTTGATTAGCACGGAGGAGATTAGCAACATAGGCAGCATTGAGGCTCGGGGTTCCTGATGAGATAAGGAAGCTGTGCTGCTGCCAAAGTTCCTCATGGGCACATCCAAAGGGAATCAGTATCGATATGAGCTGACTTTCCTTCAGCAAGTATGCAGGCAGGGGTGAGAGCAAGGAGTTCAGCTTGCTGGGCGGGGCAGGGTGGATCGACGGAATAATCTTCTGTTGGATGGGACAAAGTGACAATCGTGTATCCTGACATGTGTTTGCCCTCTGGAGATATCGAAGAAGAACCATCGAATGGAGCGTGGTTAATGTTACAGCAGTATTTAAAGGGGAGAAGTGGATTCTAAAGTAATGAAATCACATAGCAACTTAGATGAGCCACAGTTCGGTGTTGAGTATGTTTAGAAGTAAGTAAGGATACCACGGAATGCGAGATACAGACTTCTACATTTTGATGTAAAGTTATATTAGAGGCAGCCAATGCCATAGGATGGATGGTGGGGAGAATCTGGGTGCAGGAAGGCATACCCTGTGCAACAGGGTCAAGCTTAGTGGAGTGATAGGCAGCAGGGCACCAAGAGGAGCCATGTTGCTGGGTAAGAACTGCTATAGCACAGGTGTCAAGGATGGAAAAGGGTTTTGTGCAATAAAAGGGCAAACCTGCTGAGGTCCCTGGGGAGGGTGACCAAGAGGTTGCCAGCTGCTTCCACTCCGGCGATCAACCGGGGGCTGCTTTGGGAAAGGGCAGTTCTTGGACCGATGTCCAGGTTGATTACGGTTGACACAAATGTGTGATTGTTGGGGGACACGAGGGGCTGGGGGAGGTAGTGAAGACTAGTGAGAGGATGTATAAGGGGTAAGGGGCACCGTGGACTGTTGGGGAGGATACAGAGGAGGACCCCAAGATCCATTGGGATGTTGTGAATCCACGGTACCAGTAAAATGCCACAGACGGTAAATACTAATTAGGAGTCAGGGTTGGAATTGCCAGCCTGTACATTGACCTAATACTACTCATCGAAATTTTAAATTGTATTCTGGTTGTTTTAAAGTCGAACTGAAATACTTCTCTTGGAAAAACTAACAAGGTTTCGGTTCTTTCAGCAGGGCATCATTTCTTTTCACCATCTGGTTAAAGAGTACAAGCTGGTTTTAAAAGCAGCAGTTAGATTTGATCAAAATCAGTGGCCTTAAGTTCCCTTATCAGTGCAATTGTAGCACTCCTAACACACAGGGACAAATGATTCATTGGGGAAAGGCATGGCCCTTAGCACGTTCATCCTCCGAATGGGGAGGGGAGTTCAGGCGATGTTTTATTTTATGCAGTGTGTTCGCCTTGGCCGTACTGTGGGTGTGTTTTGAGGGGAAACCCGGAGGAAGTCGGCTGACAGGACGGGAGGCGTAAAATATTTCCTCCTCTGTATCAGTGTCCCATTCCTCATCCGCGGATGGATCAGGATTCTTTAGTAATGGGTCTTTGGGAGAGGTGGGGTATAAGGAACTGTCTTTGTTGTCAGTCTGGTCCTGCGCGGCTACAGCTGCAGTCTGTTGTTTATTCACCGGTTTCTCATTTCTTTGGGACCCCTGACATTTCAGCATAGGTTCTGAACCTTTACTTTGTTTTATTTTCTCCATCGCCAATTCCAAATCATGTGCTTCACATTTGCATTTTAGTTCTGTCCAATCTAGTTCAGATCCTTCCTCAGTTAATGGACTAATTCCCCTCGTAATACAGTTTTGTCTCCATGATGATTGCACGGCTTTTTCCCATTTTTCCCTATCTACCTTTTTCCACGCTGATATGGCTTCTTTCTGTTTACTTCCCTTTTTTCCCCAAATCCCTTGTTCACTTTTAATGTGCACCCATATTAATCCTATTTATTTTAAATCTTCACAGAACTGCTGATCTACAGGGGCTCCAACCCCACCAAACACAGGGGCCTCTAACCCCACAAGATTCTGTTTTTAGTACGTATTTAAACAATCTCATTTTGGGTTCCGTCCGGGTACCATGAGAATGAAATGGGGGAAGCAGCACACAAAGAAGCAGGCCGAGAGCAATTGAGACCGACCCTTGGGTGAAGCTCCTCTTTTCCGGTTTCATTCAAACGCATCCCTTGTTGGAACCCTGCTCGCAGTGTCAAATTGATAAAGTACAGATTTGAGATTGCCCAGGGAATCCCTTGTGAACTCAACCTGTAAGCCCCTTGGTTCATCCCGGAGATCGTACTTTTGGAAGTCTGGAATAAAACATTAACCTCTTCCAGTTTAATTTTAGTCATCCCCTTAATTTACTAATAGCATCACTGTTCCAACATAACACTGACACCTATAAGCCAGGTTGACTGGATTCTAAAAACCCAGGAGAGTAGGATATCGCTCTTCCTTCAAGAGCCCTGGCAGGTTACTCTGTTGTACTACCACAGACAGGCTACCATTATACGAATGTTTACATACGCTGTACTGTCAAGAATAGGCTTTCTTTGGACAAAAAGTTAACAAAAGCACTGCTTGTTCTAAATGAGGCAGATAACAGTGAAGGACAATAATTTGGGAGAGAAGTTAATTGATACCAAGTTATTAATTTCACAAAGGGTCAGCTGTGAATGTTATCACTTGGTGTCCTCTTCATGCAGATTCTCTGATGCTCAGGAAAATGTTCTTAATTGCCTTACCCTCCAGCCTCTCTATTTTCTGGTGGACAGTAAATGTGTTCTATAATTCAACATTACATTTTAGTCTAAAGTTTCAGGACAAGTTTTAAGGCTATAGACTTTCTCAAACAAAACTTGAGAGAGCTTGCCCAAGTCTGGTAAGGAGGACTGATTGGCAAACTTGAATAAAGACAAGAATGAAGAAAACATTAATGGACTGATGTGTTCAGAGAGAAGGCATCCAAGGCAGCACTGGAGACAGACACCAAAATTAACGCTGATGTGTCTGTGTGTTCTTCCAGTACACAAAGGGAGGACTTTTCACTAAGTATCCACAAGAACTCCAACTCCTCTGTTGGGTTTACTGAACAGGGAAAAGCACCAACTCGAGACTCAATTTAAAGTACCATTCCTCGAGCCTCAATCTGAGGAATTTCATGAGGAGCACATGGACATTAAAGGAGAGGAACCCAAGGACAATCGTGAGGATAGTGAAGACTTTAACGGAGATGATCTGAAGAGCAGTGATTCAAAGGCCAATTCTTTGGTTGATATGATACTCTCTTCCTTTGTCAAGGATGCAATTGAACAATTGCAAGAAATCACAAAGTCTGTAGCTGAAAAGGTTTGGCTCACTAATCAATGATTCCAGTTCAAATTGGATATTGAATCCTGGCCCAGGTCACCTTCCAAGGATCTAGAGGAGGAACACAAGACTGATATCCCATTGGACACATTTGAAAGTGATGATGATAAGGAGGAAGTATTATCTTCAGATCTTTGTCCTCGACCTGTAAGTACCATGTTTTAACATACTTATAGGATTATCATTATTTCCCAGACAATATGTCAAAATACAACTCCACTTTTTTCAGCAACCTGTTGCAGGTCATCATTTTTAGAAATTATCCTGAGTGTTCCCCTTTCCCAAGGACCCTTTACCAAAAGACTATTGTGAGGAATATCTTGATAAATTGTGAAATAAATTTGTGGGTGATAAAATCAAGCAGTGGGGGATATTCTTAAAATTTCTGGTGTCTCGGTGTTCTACTTTGCCAATCAATTCTCGAAGTATGTGTGAGTAGCCTGATTATTTCTCAAGGGATTTAGTGACCATTTCCACTGTGTAATTATAGAGTTCAGAACTGAAAGATTGCTATTGAAATTCAAACCCTTTTCCTCCTGCACTTTTCTGACCTTCGGTTCAAGGAAGGCAGTGTTTTTAAAGAGGATCTTTGAAACTAAGTTTTGAATCATGCTTTTCAATCTCTGGCTTTTTTAGTGCACACACTGTTTTTCTAGCGTAGTGTTCTGAAGCAAAGTCTAGAGACTGAATGACCATCTGATTAGAAGAACAGAAGTGTTTATGGTTTGCACATATTAACATTCATTTGGACTAGTAGCATTTTTCATGAAAGTGTTTGACAGGTTCTCATACTGTCCATTTCTTTCTGAGCATTCAGTGTAGGAAATCACAAAGAGGAGCTTGGGTCACTTTGATTTGACACAGCAACATCCTGACTAAACTGACACATGCTCTTCTGATTTGTCAATATTTGTGTTTACCTATAAAATGAATTCCATCCTGTGTCTAAGTCATCAGACATACTCTGAGATATAAAAAGAAGGTTCTCGTTTGTTTGTCTGCTGTTTTTATGCTTTGATTTCAAAGTTTATTAAAACCATGTATTGTTCATTAATGTTTTGAAATGAATTTCATCACTTTTGTTTCTGACCTTCAGTTTCTAGATTGACCAACAGTTTGTGTACTTTGCAAAAAGGCGGCCTGATGTTTGGCTCACGTGGGCAGGAAGAAGTGGCCAAACACCTGGCAGAGTTGGAATTGAGTCGTGAGATGCTCGATGACCTGGTAGATGACCAAGATTGATTTGATGAGGACTTTGGGCTGCGCTTTAGCAAAGTGCAGCAGCCAGTGCAGGAGGCCCAGTCTATGAAGGATATGCCTCTCAAAATCCAAAGGGAACCTCATTTTGCTGTACATCATGATGCTTTAGAGGTTGAGATGATGGTTCATGCAGCGGCTGAGGAAGTTGCAGGATCTTGGCCACGATCCAGGAGATCTACAAATACTCCCAGACTATCTTGAGAATAATAAATGGAAAGATGTAGAGAGTGTGAGCAAAAGAGTTTCTTGTGAGGTGAGATCCAGCTTTTGCATTTGAACACAAACTTATTTTTTCTCAGATAAACAAGAAAGCTATGGGTTAATAGTGCTCCACAGCAGCTCTGATTGATGATATGTATAACAGAGCATGTTAAAAACATTCTGATGACTGCATTGAATTCAATTTACCATTTGCCCCTTCTCTAAAAGTCCAAACCACTTTCTCCTCCACTGTTTGTACACTCCCATTATTAATTTAGCATCATCATCATCATCCTGTTCTTCATTAAATCCCATCTGTCACAACTTTGCCCACTCTGAGAATCTATATTTTCTGTTTCTATTTACATAATATATGGTGTCTCTTCCAGTCACTCATTTTTTTTTAATTCTTCTGTATCATCTCTGTTTTTCCATTGGTTGATAATACACTGTATAGTTATTAATCATCTTCTTAAAACTCTCCAGAATCTTATCTTCCACAGGTCACTCCATAATTTTCAGATGAAGAAAGCCTTAAAGGTTACACTTTTCAGTCTGAATTTGTGCTGTGTTGATGTTCCCAAAATTGACCAAAATATTCTAAGATCTTATGCAACTTAATGTGGCTTAAATTGTTTGTGTGCAGTTGGAAGAGCCAGGTTTCTTTTAATGACCATATCTATCACTTTAAATGGCCTGTATGTTTGAATACTTTGTGGCATTTTTCTCTGATCTGATTAGGATCTTACAATTTCAGGTGTAATTCCTTTTCTTATCCACTCAATGTATTACTTCATCTCACTCTGAACTTCAGGAACTGAAGTTAAGATGAACTCATCTGTTAAACTGAGAATGATTTGACCTTCCTGAAATGCTGGGTCTGCTGTATGAATCCACGTCAGCCCCAATGTTTATGGTGAGACTTCCCACAGCGCTGATCTAGAGTTGTCTGCCTACAGTTTATTATAAAGGTGGAACATTTTTGGAATTTGACTGAGCAGAAGCCTCTTAGAAGATGCTGTTGGCAAAGTGCTGAACCATGTAATGCAGTGAATCGTTAGGTGAATAATTAATCATTTCTCAGTCTACGTCTGAGGCAAAGTAAAATGTCAAACCTTCTCGCAGTCTGGGAGTGTTGCATATTCCCTTTAAGTTGTTTTGAATATGCTTTTGGATCTCACTGATTTTGTTCACTTCAATTATCATTACATTTTCAAGCATTCCGTAGATTTTTGTTCAATAGAACATGCTTTGAGTTTCATCCAATTTTACATCATTCAGAATGGGGGAAAGAGTCCAAAGGCTCAAGTGTCAAAGGCTTCACTGAGCAGTTTTGGGCAAGGGTAATGGATTGTGGGTTGTTTTGTCTGTGTATTTAGGGTGTGTGCAACAACTGCCATTTCTCCTGGGCTTCTATCCACAGATCTTCATTTCTAATGAGGCTATGAAGTTGTTTGGATTCTACCAAGAGCAATATCAGAAGACAGACTGTCAGAAGATGAAGACATTTGACCGGAGAAAACGTGATTGTATGGACCATATTTTGGTAAGTGCTTCAGTTTAGCAACTGTTCAGTTTTATATTGTACCACTGCATCATGATTATGAACACTGCGTCCTACATCTGAATTTTCTGTTATTTCAAATGATAAAGGCTTTATCTTCAACTTTGTGGTTGAATTGAAAACTTGTCCTCACTGCAGTAATTCGCTGAAAATCAAGGCCTACTTTTTCTTAGTTGCCACAAAAGTTTTTTAAAAATTCAGAAGTACTTTGAATTCAGTGCAGTTGGCAAAGTAGTGTCATGTGTACTTCTTTAAATCCCAATGTTTGATTTCACTTTCTCTCGATGTTTCTTTGTCGTATGGTGAATTTGTGAAGAAGACCGAAGCTGAACTCAGTAAAGATCTTGATGTTGCCAGCTCAACCTCCACCAAACCGCAGATTAAAATTCTGTACTCCACTGCTACTGAGAAGCTAAACTGCTGTCTCTGCAGAAGTACTTTCAGTAATGGATGTTAATTGTGTGACCTTATGAAGGGATGCCTCTTGTATTTCTCTTTTATACCCTAGTGGGACCCCTTTTGTCCATATTAGTTGGTGATTAAATGTTTCTTGAGTGAAGGAGAGCAGTACTTTTGCAGTGATTTTACAGCAGGGAAAAGTGCCTTTTGGCCCAACAGACTCGTGCAGTTATTTAGTCTCCATGCGAGTCTACTCCCAGTTTGTCTCCTCCCATCAGTGCGTCCTTCTGTATGTTTCTCCCAGAGGTACTTATCCAATTTCCCCTTAAACACATTCATGCTATTCAACTGAAGCATTCCAGGTACTAGCAAGTTCCATGTTGTCACCTTTCTCAGGGAAGAATGTTTTGTTTTGAATGTCTGATTTGATCCATTAATGTTAACTTCCTGTTCGGGTCAGCTACGCAAGTGAAAACATTTCTCCCTCCATGTAGTTCAAGCACCTTCATTTTTAAAGTTCTCTATCAAATCTAATTTTCAAAATTCTCTGTCCAATCACTAACTTATACAGTTGATGGTCGGTTCCTGGGTGTGTTGCTGCACAAAGAGACCTCAGGATGCAGGTGTATAGTTCCTTGAAAGTGGAGTTGCAGGGAGAGAGTGTGGTGAAGAAGGCATTTGGCATGCTTGCCTTCATCGGTCAGAACATTGCCTGTAGTGGTTGAGGCATTGCGTTGCAGCTGTACAGGACATTGGTGAGGCCTCGTCTAGAATACTGCATACAGTTCTGATCGCCTTTCTATAGGAAGGATGTTAAACTTGAGAGGTTGCAGAAAAGATTTACAAGGATGTTGCCGGGGCTGAGTTACAGGGAGAGGCTGAATAGGCTGAAGCATTTTTCCCATCGAGCATTGGAGACTGAAGCGTGTTTGTAGAGGTTTATACAATGAAGAAAGGGCATGGATAGTGTAAATAGTCAAGATCTTTTTTTTCTCTCATCGTCTGCATAGGGAGTGATTTGTGATCCTCAAATCCCACCGTCGGTGCCATTGTTTCAGGGTCTTTTTGGACAGCCTCCGCCAGTGCTTCAAGTACAAAGATAAACAGTAGCAGTAACAGAGGACATCCCTGTCAGCTGCTCATCCCCACATGAAAATTGCTCGATTTAACCCCATTCTTTACATAACACTGCCAATCACCTGGTGAAGGCCCTTCCTAGACAAAAACAATCTAGAACAGCAAAGAGATTCGACCATTCTACCTGATCAAAAGCCTTTTCTGCCGCCAGGGAGACCACCAAACCCGGAATCATTCTTTGCTGACATAGTTGTACTGTGTTCAATACCTGCCTGATGTTGTTGGAGGAGCTGCAGCCCTTGATAAAACCGTCTGCTCCTCTTTTATAATAACAGGCAGCACCTTCTCCAGGCTCAGAGCTAACACCTTTTGATAGAATTTTAAAATCCATGTTCAACGAGATGGGTCGATACAATGTACAATCCTGAGGGTCTTTTCCTTTCTTTAAAATAAGAGTGATATTAGCCTCTGTAAGAGAGGGCAGAAGACAGTCCTGGCCATAGGAATGACTAAACAGCTCCAGCAGCGGTTCAGCTGACATGTGTATGATCTCCTTATAAAATCCACATGGGAATCCATCTGGACCAGATGCCTTACCACTTGGAGCTGCCTTACCACCTCTTGTACATTTAAAAGGGAGGTCTGATCTGCGTTTATACCAGGGAGGTCCACGTTTTCAAAAAAGGATTCCATTCTCACTTCTCCATCCCCACAGCCCTCTGACCGGTATAACTCTGCATTGAACTCCCGGAATCTGGCATTGAACTTCCTCAGTTCACAAGTGACCTTGCCAGTTCTCTCCCTGATAAACACAATGGACTGTGGAGTATTTTCCTTCATAGCCAGGTAAGCCAGGGATCTACCTGGCTTATCCCCATATTTAATCAGCCTTTGCATTGCAAAGGAAACCCCTCTCTTTGCCACTTGTGTGTGCACTGAGTCCAGAGCAGCCCGGAGAGCCGTGACCCATTGCAGTTTGATCCCGGATGGTCTGGGATAATATGCTGATTTGGCTGCCTTCAGCCAGGCCTCCAGTATCAGCTGCTGCTGTCCTCTCTGCCTCCTTCTCATTGTCAAGTGTAAAATTGGTGGTCTCCCAGAGAACTGATGGGTTACTGGCTGTAGCCTGATTGAAGACCCAAAAAACCCTGAACTCCCTTGTGATATACTGTACAAAGTTGTCATCCTTCAACAGAAATGGATTTGTGTCAAGTGTCTCCTACACTACCTTTGATCTTAACATCTAAATAGACTGCTGCATGGTCTGAAATAGTTATGTTCCCAATCCTGCAGGCTAACACCAAGTCCAAACAAACCGACGGAACAAAGAACATTTCAATTCTTGTGTGGCACTTGTGCGGGTTGGAGTAAAAGGTAAAGTCCCTCCCATTTGGGTGGGGGCACCTCCACACATCCACTCGCCCCAACTCCTCACACAAGTCCACTAACTGTCTAGTCTGCAGAGGTGTACCCGACAGCCGCCTTGGCATCCTGTCCACCCCAGGATCCACGAGACAATTAAAGTCTCCTTCTATAAATATATGGCGTACCCCAGGAGCCAATAATTTAAAGACTGCATCAACTAAAACTTTGAGAGGATGCACCAGGGGGCAGTAAATCGCTAGCCATGACCGCACACTACAGCCCGCAGTCCCCCGAGAGGAAGAAGCTCATTCAATGTGTGACAAGTGAGAAAAAAAAGGCTTCATCAAATCTAAATGATTTGTCCTTCAACTGATCTCATGACTTAAATGGGGAATGGTGTCTCTTCAGTTAGGTGATTCAAATCCACCAAATCAATTGTCACGTATGCACTCCTTCCATACCAAAAGGATATGTGGATAAAATAGTAGCATGTCTTGCACTGATTTATTTCAAGATTCCTTTATTCAGTCATATGCTGAAGCTATTCAGTCCAACTTTCTTGTGTTCCCCTTGGATCTGTGGTTGTGCATAAGGAAATTTCCACATGTCCCCTTAAACAATGTGTGAGTCAACATAACAGTTGTGTTGAATCAATAATTGTAACCCAACTCTGCTCCTTGGGCAGAAAACTAATCCAAGGATTCTAGCTCAGCCTTTAACTTCATGTTCAAGTTCTAAATCTTTCAGTAAGCAATGGAAAATAACAAAGAACAATGTAAATCATTTACTGTCTCTCCAGACTCTGCTTCTCTTGCCACTGAGTACTCCCTTAGGTTCGATGAGGCAATGACTGAAGATGATATTGAAGAGAAATCCTTCCATCTCCTGCCATCAGAGAGCCATCGCTGCTTTAACATGGGGAAGAAACGCAGCTAGCAGTATGATTCCGATGAGGACATACTGCAGGATCAATCGGCTTCAATAGCTGTCAAAGTGAGTTCTCCCATGGGTTCGCCAAGGGTGAGTGGTGGAGCCAGTTAGTGGGATCTCAGTGTTTGGGTTAGTTGCTCCTCTCCATGTTCTAGGTATCTTGCTATGAGATTCAGATGTAGAGGATGAGGAGCAGCTGGGGCAATGAGTGTAAGGCAAGCGTTGGGCAGGGGCTGCTTTTTTTGAAAAAAGAAATACCACTCACTAACAATGTTGCCAGAGTTTATAAATCTTGAAGAGGAATAAATCTTTTCCATTGTTAATCTTTGTGATTGAGTTACCATGTAGTGAAGACAGAGATTAATATTTATTGGGATTCCTTGCTCACCTAGTCAGGTAAACAAACTAAATTTGACTGCTAAGAATGTTCCTAAATTTACAACTTTCTACTGTACATTAAAGGTAGGAGTAGTAAGATGCAAAAGACAAGTGGAGCTTGCAGAGGAATTTGATTTGAACGAGATATTTGTGCAGATAATAAGAGATATTCTAATTGGAAGGATATGGTTGGTGATATTCTGCATGGATCTATGTTGGTGCCCTATCTATTCACGATTCATAATGAAAGGAAAGCCACATTCAAAATTTGGGGCCTCTCTCCAGATTAGCAGCGATCTCGAGTGTCAGTAGATGGAAGCATAAAATCAGAAAGCAATCTTGATAGATTAAGTAAATGAAAAATCTATGGATGAGTTTGATCGGCAAGTGAGAGGTTGGATCAAAATAGGATATTTCTTGATTGTGGAAATTGAGACACAATGGAGTTCAAAGGAACTTGGGGGTGATCCAGCTGTATATAGTTCATGAAAATGTCACAAACAGGCTCAGAAAAGTGATCAAGGGACCAGTGGAATGTTGGCGTTTATGTCCAAAGAAGACTCGAAAACAAAGGATTAGAAGTCATGCTTCAGCAATTCAAAACCGAGTCCGACCAAGCCGTCAGGGCTGGGCACCATGGCTTAGGAAGAGTATCACTCTTAGTGGAAGTGCAATGTAGACTAACTGAAGTGATACTTGGGCTCCGAGGCTTAATTTAAGAAGAGAGATTGAATAGATAAAATGTTAGAGTCAGAACATTGAGGTGTGATATTATGGAACACTTTTACACACAGAAATGGATGAAGTTTGAAACTCCCTTCCACAAACAGTGATTGATTTGAAATCAGTTACAAATTTTAAATCTGAGATTGGTAGATTTTTAACCAAAATGCTGAAGGATTATGGGACAAAGACAGGGATTTGTCATGATGTTGAAGATTACCATGATTTGGGTGAATGGTGGAATAGGCTCAAGACACAAAATAGCCTCCTCCTGTTCTGATGTTGGTGTAACCATGACACCCTTATTCTCTGTATGTATAACTCCTATTCTGTTTTTGGTTATTTATCAGAACCTGGCAGCAAATTAGAAATTGGAGTCCTGACCAGAAAATTATCAGTATGAGGGACTTTGCCAGTCTTAATGTGTTTCACAGATGATGAAATGAGACAGTCAGCATTTACTCATCCTGATAAATATTGGGATAGTTTGATGGGATCACTTGTGATGCAGCACGATTGGCATATCTGATGCTACTCCAACTACTTTTAATTGTTGTTGTTGTCTGCACTCAGTCCTGAGGTTTTGTGGATTACAGGACAAATTTTGCTTGGGTCAGGGGAAGCAGATCACCTCACTCTGTACTGTTTGTCCTCCTGTCTTTCACTGTTCAGCATGATTTGAGCATGCCCTTCTCTGGAGGTCAAGACAGTTTCTGTAAATTCACCATGGAGATGGTGCGACAATACGTGGAGGAGGAGGAGACGCGTGCACAGCACCAGGTGTCACTCCTCAAACTGAGAGAACAAGCCATGAAGGAAAAGACCAAAGCAGAACTGGCCTGGTTGGAGCACCAGAAAAAGTGAGTAGCCGACCTATGCAGTGATGGTAAGCTGAATAGCCTTTCAAAAATGCAATGTAAGAATGTGCAGATCCTTCCAGTAATCCTTTCCGGAGAAGGGGGAAAGCTAGTGTCTTTTCTCATTGCAGTCTGGCTGTTGTGCAGAATCTAGGTATTCACGTCATCTTTCCCCTTATCGCTGTTTGGATTGAGTAGAATGAATGCAATTTTGACTCTTTTTTTTCATATTTTTAAGTTTGTTCTTTGAATTTGGGATGTTTGCGGTAATGCTGGTATTTATTTACTGTCCCTCATTCTTGAAATGGTCATGGTGGTGAGCTGCCTTGAGCTACTGCAGTCTGCTTGGTCAATATAAACGTATCAACTCGCAAGTGCTGTTAGGTTTGGAGTTCAGGGCTCTGGAACAGATTGATGCAAGACTGTTGTCCTAACCCACAGGTCAGGATTTGAAACCAATTATTTCAGTGGATTTCTTTGCTGCTGTTAAGGCCAAGATTGTTGTCCATCCTTCATTGCACTTGGGAAGGTGATAGTAAGTCATTTCCTCAAACATCTGCAGTTCACCTGCTACAGGTACGACCACAATGCTCACAGGAAATGGGTACCTGGGGTTTTGGTCCAAGAGTAGTGAAGGAATGGTATATTGCTAAGTCAGGATGTTGTGTGGCTTGGAGAGAAGCTTACAGGTCATGGTGTTACATGTTATATACTCTCTGTGCCCTCTTAGGTGGTAGAGGTCAGAGGCTTTGAAGGTGCTGTTGAAAGAATTGAGTGAGTTCCTGCAGTGCATCATACAGTGCACATAGCTCTCATTGTTTATTGGTGAATGTGGTGCTGATCAAGCAGGTTGCTATGTTCTATTTGATGTTATGTTTCTTGGGCATGTACTGGGGAGACAGGAAGTGAGTTACTTAGTGAAGAATTTTCAGCTTCTGACCTGGTTTTGTTGACCCAGTATTGTATAGCTGATACGGTTCAGTTTCAGGTCGAGGGCAACTCTAATGTGATAATTGTGAGAGAAGCAGTGATGATAATACCACTTCATATCAAAAGGATTGCAAGAGATGGTCAATGCTTGGTAGGTATGGTGTGCATGCCATCCATGCTGCCATAATACTGTAGTCACATATGCCATACTAGTTGTGGGCAGAAGATTTCCTCCTTCAAAGTCCCTCCATGAATTATTTGGGTTTTTATGGCTGCTCAACATCTTTGTGGACACTTTTACTGACACCAACCTTTTATTTCCAGATTTTCTTTTAAAATACCCTTATTGTTTATGCTCACAAAATCAATATCTTGTTGAAATAAATTTTCTCCTGATTGAGTATGACAAGCATGGAGGGGCATTACAGTTATAAAATATTAAGAAGAATTTGCTGTTTAACAAAATCTTAAACCCTGATCATTCTCTTTCTGGTTTAGTTGCTAATTCAGCAGTGGTGAAACTGTGAGATCTACTTGGGCAGATTTATCCAAGTTTGTCTGTAAATTCCAGCATCATTATACCATGTGTCGGGAGCTGTGGTTTACTAAAGAAGTTGAATCTCTTGTCAAGAGGAAGAAAAGGCTTATTGAGGCGTGAAGCTCAGTTAGGGAGCTTGAGAGTTACAAGTTAGTGAGGAAAGACCTAAAGAGAGAGCTAAGAAGAGCCAGGAGGAAACATGAAAAATCACTGGCAGACAGGATCAAGGAAAACCATACAGCTTTCTATCAGTATATCAGGAAGAAAAGAATGACGAGAGAGATCAGGGCCAGTCAAGGATAGTTGTGGGATGTTGTGCATGGAGTCCGAGGAGATGGGGAAGCATTAAATGAATATTTATTTGTTAGTATTCACACCGGAAAAAGATAGTGTTGTCGAGGAGAATACTGCGATGCAGACTATCAGACTAGACGGGATTGAGGTTCATCAGGAGGTGTTAGCAATTCGATAAAGTGTGAAAATAGGTAAGGCCTCTCGGCTGGATGGGATTAATCCGAGGATTCTCTGGGAAGCCAGGGAGGAGATTGCAGAACCTTGAGCTTTGATCTTTGTTGTCATTGTCTACAGGAATAGTACCAGAAGACTGGAGGATAACAAATGTTGTCCCCTTGTTCAAGAAGGCGAGTAAAAACAATTCTGCTATTATAAATGACTGAGCCTTATTTGGTTGTGGGTAAAATGTTGGAAAAGGTTATAAGAGATAGGATTTATAATCATCTAGAAAGGAATAAGTTGCTAAGCGATGGTCAACACAGTTCTGTGAAAGTTAATTCGTGTCTTACAAATTTTATTGAGTTCTTTTAGGAACATGGATGAGGGTAATGCGGTTGATGTGGTGTACGTGGATTTCAGTAAGGCATTTGATAAATTTCCCACTGTAGGCTATTGCACAAAATACAGAGGCATGGGATTGCGGGTGATTTAACTGTTTTGGATCAGAAATTGGCGAGCTGAAAGAAGACAGAGTGTGGTAACTGATGGGAAATGTTCATCCTGGAGTTCAATAATGAGTAATATACCGCAAGGATCTGTTTTGGGTCCACTGCTGTTTGT
The DNA here is from genome assembly GCF_020745735.1 of Hemiscyllium ocellatum. Classification (NCBI taxonomy): domain Eukaryota; kingdom Metazoa; phylum Chordata; class Chondrichthyes; order Orectolobiformes; family Hemiscylliidae; genus Hemiscyllium; species Hemiscyllium ocellatum. The sequence continues at coordinate 14,606,778 of NC_083409.1, forward strand.
CATTTTAATAAATGACCCAGATGAGGGCATTGATGGATGGGTTAGTAAATTTGTAGATGGCATGAAGGTCAATGGAGTTGTGTATAGTGCTGAAGGGTGTTGCTAGGTTTCAGAGGGATATAGATAAGCTGCAGAGCTGGGTTGAGAGGTGGCAAAAATGGAGTTTAATGCAGAAAAGTGTGAGGCGATACAGCCAAGAAGGAGCAACAGGAATAAGGAGTACTTGGTAAGATTCTTGGTAGTGGAGATGTGCAGAGAAATCTCGATGTCCATGTATAGATCCCTGAAAGTTGCCACCCAGGTTGATAGGAAGGCAATACCATACGGTGAGTTAGCTTTTATTGGTAGAGGAATTGAGTTTCAGAAGCACATAGTCATGCTGCAGCTGTACAAAACTCTGGTGCGGCCAAACTTGGAGTATTGCGGCAGTTCTGGTCACTGCATTACAGAAAGGATGCGGAAGCTTTGGAAAGGGTGCAGATGTTACCTGGTATGGAGGGAAGGTCTGATGAGGAAAGGCTGAGGGACTTATGGCTGTTTTGATTAGAGAGAAGAAAGTTGAGAGGTGATTTAATTGAGACATATAAGATAATCAGAGGGTTAGATAGGGTGGACAGAAAGCCTTTTTCCACATGAGGTGATGGCTAGCACGAGGGGACATAGCTTTAAATTGCAGGGGGATAGATATAGGACAGATGGCAGAGGTAATTTCTTTAGTCAGAGTGGTAAGGGTGTGGAACACACTGCCTGGACTCATCAACTTTAAGGGCATTTGAATGGTCATTGGATAAACATACAGATGAAAATGGAATAATGTAGGCTAGATAGGCTTCAGATTGGTTCTACAGGGGGTCGGTGCAACATGGAGGGCTGAAGAGCCTGCACTGTGCTGTAATATTGTATGTTCTATGTTCATGTGACTTTGCCATGTTCTCTAACCAGACACCTTCGAGACAATGGGGAAGATGACAAGATGCTATCCATCCGAAGGAGACAACGTGGGCTTCTGCTCAGGCTGCAGCAGGAGCAGGTATGACTCACTGAATGCCAGGGAAAATATTGGGCTATCATTAATACTTCATAAATGAACATGTTTCCCCAAGGTTCCGATTTGTTGCAAACCTTTTTTATATGGCAATCCAGCTTTTCCTTGAAATGCCAACAACAAATGCTGCTGTATGTAATGGATATGCTCGGCCTAGGGATACATTTCCATGGCATGGTGTTTCTGAATGCAGTTCTCCTACTGGCAATACTTTGCTCTGATTATCCTCAGTAGTGCACATTAAGGGAAGGATAATGAACCAAACCTTGAGAAGAATGATTGTACAATGAGGCCACAATACTTTTAATGCTACTTGTATTTTGAATTTGTTAATTTTCCCCACCTTATCCCTCCATGTGAAAGAAATAAGCTACCTGCTGTTATTGCAATGGATGAGCTCTCACACATACAAATGAGCAGATTTTAGCTCTCGCTGGTTGCCAAGTGCCCTGGATTTGTCTTTAATTTATGATGTTAATGGAAGGGATGCAACATTTATTGCCATTTAAACGTTTTATTTTTCACCCTTGCTTTCCCCCTTGCCCTCGTATTTTTTTTTAAAAAACTGCTGACAAGACATGGGATTGCTGATTAGGAGATCATTTAGTTTGGATTTCTAATTGCTTTGGAAAAGGTGGTGAGCTGCTGTCATGATCCTGGTTAAAACATTGTCCTGTCTCTTTGTTTCATCTGACTTTGTCCTAAGGCCACCTTGATGGTTTTCCCTTTGTCTTGTTTTCTTCATGAATTGCAAATTTGAAGTTTGAGACAGAGATTACGAGCCAAGCCAAATTACATCACTACCACGAGTTGGAACACAGTGAAATTGAGATATTAACTAACTCTCAAAATTGCTCAATTGTTCCTAACCTGACTTCAGAAATAACAGATCTTGGACACCAAGGTTAGAACTTAAACAAAAACAAGCAACTTTAACAGAACGCAGATGAATTCCAAGGAAATCAAATCAGGATGTACAATGTGAACTCCATCTGCTTTGAACATTTACCCGACTTACATAGAACATTACAGCGCAGTACAGGCCCTTCAGCCCTCGATGTAACGCCAACCTGTGAAACCAAACTAAAGCCCATCTATCCTACACTATTCTGTAATCATCCACATGTTTATTCAATGACCTTTTTAAATGCTCTTCAGGTTGGTGAGTCCACGACTGTTGCAGGCAGTGCGTTCCACACCCCTACCACTCTGAGTAAAGAACCTACATCTGACATCTGTCCTATATCTATCACCCCTCAATTTACAGCTATGTCCCCTCATGCTATCCTTCTGCACTACCCACAACTCCACTGACTTTCGTGTCATCCACAAATTTACTAACCCATCCTTCTACGCCCTCGTCCAGGACATTTATAAAAATGAGAAGCAGCAGTGACCCAAAAACCAATCCTTGCGGTACACCTCTAGTAACTGAACTCCAGGATGAACATTTCCCATCAACCACCATGTCTGTCTTCTGACAGCTAGCCAATTTCTGATCCAAACCGCTAAATCACCTGCAGTCACATGCCTCTGTATTTTGTGCAATAGCCTACAGTGGGGAACCTTATCACACGCTTTACTGAAATTCATATACACCACACCAATCCGTATCCACCTGTTTGGTCACCTTCTCAAAGAACTCAGTAAGGTTTCTGAAGAATGACTTACCCTTCACAAAACAGTGTTGACTATCCTTAATCAAATTATTCCTTTCTAGATTATTACAAATCCTATCTCTTCTAATCTTTTCCAAAGCTTTGGCCACATCTTAGGTCCGCAGACCTCTGGAGACGTTAACTTATTTTTTACAGTCTTGGAATTGTTTCTCAGAACTTTGAACAAGCCAACCACTGGAAAATAACTAAAGAGAGCAGCCAAGAACAGCCAGTCCAGAAGAAGTCCAAACCAAAACTGTCTCCTGCCCAAAACCCAGTCAGAGCCAATTCACTTTGTTTTCCGCCTCTTTTTCAACATTCGCTGTGAGCAGGCCAGCACCAGTCCTTCCTAGATTGTTCAATTTAACATCCAACATGTCTCTGAGCACAGCAGCACCAGGGTGCTGAAACTTCTGGAGTGTTCTTAGACCAGTAATTAATCTGCATTGTCTTTCCAGGCCAGCAGACATCTATCTTTGTAACCCCCTTTTTTGTTTTAAAACTAGTTGCTTTTCAAAGTTCAATTCTTAACTTCAGCTCACAGTTCCAAACCAAAAATGAGAAATAACATAGTGATGGTCTCAACAAGTTGCTGATTTTTGTTGGCATAGATGTTGCCAATCATGCAGTGTCAGGCAGTGTCATGCAGAATTGGAATGTTATGTTACTTGCTGTTGGACTCACTACAGATTTGTCAGATTCTGTACTCGCTCAACCCAGGCACACTTTCCAACTTGCCCAGCAGCAAGAGCTAATACGCAATTCTCGTGAGTGGAAATCTGCCTATTCATCATCTTTCTCTTCTGCAAAGTACTTGGCAGCTGAGGACAGTTTTTCAGGTTTGAGAACTCAGGTTAACTCACCACAGGCCAGGAAGCAACCTCCTGAAATAAAATCAGAAATGCTCACTCAAAGTTAGGCATCAGCTGTCGAAAAAGAACGTGAGTAACTCTTTCATGATGATTTTCCACCTGGAGTACTTGACTGTTTGAGTTTGTGTTGACAATACGTTTTGTCGAAGAAAAACAAAGTTTTCATCAAGAACAAGCATTATAAGTTGTAAAAGTTGCACAGTGCCTCCTGGAAACTGTGCAACTTAGAACTTAATGGGTTATGGAGTCGTGTGCCCTGACTTCATTTTTGTCTGTAGTTTGTTGTCAAAATAAATTTATTGACGGCGTAAAGACGGGTTTGGTTGGTCTCTAACATGGTAATACATTGTATACAATTTCACCACAGGCTGAAATCAGGCATCTTCAAGAGGCCAACAAGGCTGCTCACAGGGAGAGGCAGCTGATCCTGAAACAGCAGGAGGAGATTCAATACATCCAGTCCACCAGGGAAATTCAGGAGAGGCTCAAATCAGCTGGGGAGAGCAAGTTGGTTAGTATCCCACCATTTGCAAACATCTGAACTGATCAATTCAAGGTTATTATTCAAGTAAGGAATTACTTACTCTGCAGCATGAATGATGGGTGATCACTTTCAATCCAAACTTGCTATCAGCCAGGTTTCTGGTCTATATTATCATTACAATATAAATAAAACTTTTACTATTTTACAGAAAAGATGTAAGAATGGTTTGTCTGCCACTGAGAAGCATCAACTTATGCCTCGGTACTTTTATTAAGTTGAAAATATGTTCACATGTTCCCTTATGTCGAGGCCAAATCTCTGCAACCTAAAACTGCATCTTCAGGACTACCTGCTGCTGCCGAGAATACCATCCTTTGTATTCATCGATATCGTGTTTTGTTCTGCATCCTGTAGAAATGACAGCACAAGAAATGGAGCTTTCAGCCCAATGTATCTGTGCTTCTGTTCTTTCGCTCCCTGCAATCTGGCTCCGACCTGTTATCAGCATATCCTCCAAAGGGGTCAAAACATTTTTGCACTTGATCATGTGCATAGGAATGGGACTAGGTTGTTGAGCCACTCATCTGTTTGCACTTCTATTATAATTGATCCACATCTCCCTCCCCTAATCTGTTTCCCTGAATAAACACTCCCAACAAACAAAAAAGTCAGTCTTACTTTAGAAATTTTCAATTAATTAAAGCTCAATTAATTCAAAACCAATGAAACACACTCCCTGCCTGAAAGGAAATGTGCTTAGTTGCAGAAACCAGTCTTTGAATCTCATCTGTGTTTCACTGCAACTAATTCTGGAGCTGTTTCCATTAAGGAACAACCGTAACTTTCCATGCGCCCATCTTGGTATATTCTCAGGTTCCAACTCGACAGGAGCAGCGGAATGCAGAACAACCAGAAGTGGAGAATGTTTCCAAAGTGAGCCCCGCTTCGAGTTGCCTACAAACAGATACAGAGACGTGGAGTCCCTCCTCTGTTTCGACTTCAGGTAGCGAGACCAGCAACATCATGCAAAAACAGAAGATGCGCAGTCATGTGGATGAAAAGTAATATCTCTTATGGCTTCTTATAAGGCATATTGCTGTGAAAGACTGGCAAGCCTAACCACCTCATTTGTCAGCTGGTGATGTTATAGAGAGGATGAGAAAGAGTGGCTCTGAGCAGAGGTAAATATGAAATCTATTTGACTGTTTTCAAAGGCAGTGAGTTTGCTGAATATGGTGTTTCTTTGAGTCCCCAACGGACTGGTGGGAAACAGTAAAAGGGAACATCAAGAGGTTCTTCATCCTCAAAGGTGTTCAGGAGGCGAGACAGAGGCGGGGAAAACTGTCCCAACTCCAGGAAAATATGCAGAATTTGCTCCTGCTATAGACGATGGGGGTTGATGTCATGGAGGACCTCAAGGAGGTGAAGGGCCAGCAAGCCTCACTCTTTGCCTCGGAGGCCTCCAAGATAATCTCCCGGTCCAGGGTCCGCTCGGTGGAGCAGGACGAGATATGCTCACGTTTCTTCTTCCAGAAGGTGCACGAAGAGAGCTCTGAGCTCAACAGCCTGAAGGAAGAAGATGGCTCGATAACGTCATCTCAGGCTGACGTCATGAGGATCAGTAAATCCTTCTATGCCAGTCTGTATGACGCGAAGCCGACTGACAGCGCGGCCTACTAGTCGTTCCTGTCCTCTATCACGGAGGTCTTAGACGACAGAACACGCGAGAGGCTGTACCAGCCGCTATCTCTGGATGAGCTAACCAAGACCCTCGAGTCCTTCGAAAAGAATAAAACTCCCGGAAGCGACGGCTTCCCGGTCGAGCTCTATTCCGCTCTGTGGGACTTGTTTGGCCAGGACCTGCTGGAGGTGTATGTCAGTATGCTTCGGGCAGGTACCATGAGTGAATCCATGAGGAAAGGCATCATCACCCTCATCTACAAGCGGAAGGAGCGAGGGAGGAACTCAAAAATTGGAGACCAATTTCACTGTTGAATGCGGATTACAAAGTTCTGTCAAAGGTAATCACCAACCGGGTCAGATCTGCTCTGGGGTCAGTGATTCACCCTGACCAAACCTGTGCTGTGCCAGGCAGGAAGATCGCTGAGAGTCTCGCACTCCTCAGGGATATGATCGCCTACGTGCAGGACAGAGGGTTGGACACCTGCCTGATCAACCTGGACCAGGAGAAAGCCTTTGACAGGATATCACACAGGTATATGAGAGATATTCTCTCCAAAATGGACTTTGGGAGGGAATCTGCAATTGGATCAGACTGCTCTACACCAACATTATCAGTGCAGTCTCAATCAATGGGTGGGAATCGGATAGCTTCCCAGTCAGATCTGGAGTCAGGCAGGGCTGCCCTCTCTCTCCTGCCTTGTTTGTGTGCTGCGTAGAGCCATTTGCCGAGTCCATCAGGAAGGATGCAAGCCTGAGAGGGGTGACTATTCCTGGCAGTGGGGGCCTGCAGGTTAATGCCTCCCTGTACATGGATGACGTCGCTGTTTTCTGCTCGGATCTGCTGTCCGTGCACAGACTCATGTGCATATGTGACCAGTTCGAACGGTCTCGGGGGCCAAGGTAAGCCGAGACAAGAGCGAGGCCATGCTCTTCGGGAACTGGGCCGACCAATCCTCGATCCCATTCACCGTCAGGACCGACCACCTGAAGGTGCTGGGTATTTGGTTCGGGGGGGCGGGGGTGTGCACCAAGTCTTGGGAGGAGCGTATCAGCAAAGTGAGGCAGAAACTGAGCAGATGGAAGCTACGGTTGCTCTCCATCGCGCGAAAAAAACCTGGTCATCAGGTGTGAGGCACTGTCATTGCTGTTATACGTGGCACACGTGTGGCCTATTCCCAGAACCTGTGCTGCTGCAGTCACCCGGGCCATCTTCCAGTTTATATGGAGATCAAAGATGGGCCCGGTCCAAAGGGACTCGCTGTACAAAGATCTGGGCAATGTGGGTAAAAATTACACCCAATGCCACCCTCACCCTGATGGCCACCTTTGTGTGTGGCTGCATCAAGCTGTGCGTGGATCCCAGGAACGCAAACACCAAGTGTCACTACGTACTGAGGTTCTGCCTGTCCCTGGTGTTGCGAAGGATGGGCCTGGCCTCGCTGCCGCGGAACGCTCTGAGGAGATGGACCATTCCTTCGTGGCGAAGTTTATGAAGAAAAACACCTTTGACCACAAGTCCATCAGGAAGTGGTCAGCACGTAGTGTCCTTGAGACCCTTCGGGAAAAGGAGAGGGCGGATCCTATTGAGCAGTTCCCTGAGCAGACTGTCAAAGCCATTTGGCAGAATGCTTCATTGCCAGAACTTTCCAACAAGCACCAAGACATGGCTTGGCTGGTAGTGAGAAGGGCTCTGCCTGTGAGATCCTTTATGCACGCCTGGACTCTCTCCCGCACTGCACGCTGCCCTCGAAGCGGCTGCGGGGGCGACGAGACTGTCAAACACCTCCTTCTGGAATGTGCCTACGCAGAAGAAGTCTGGAAAGCAATGCAGTGATGTTTGTCGAGGTTCGTCCTGAGCAGCGCCATGACACGGGACTCCGTGCTCTACGGCCTGTTCCCCGGGACGCACACCGAGACGAACATCAACTGCGCCTGGAGAATCATCAACTCGGTGAAGGACGCTCTCTGGGCGGTCCGAAACCTGTTGATCTTCCAGCTGAAGGAGTTGACCCCGACTGAGTGTTCCGGACTGGCACATTCCAAGGTCCATGACTACATGTTGAGGGATGCGCTGATGCTTGGGGCAACTGCCGCCAAGGCGCGGTGGGGAAGGACCACCGTGTAACATCTGCCTGTCTAAAGAAGAACAGTGGGATCCATGCAGTCATTTGGGCTCTGCTGACGCCTCAGCTAAATATATGGGCATATGATTGAAAAATGTACAGACCTGTATATAAAAATGATAAATTCTGATCTCTGTATGTAAATGTTTACATATGTTTGGCATGACCAACTGCACAGACCATCAAATTATTTTATGAATAAAGTATATTTTTGAAATAAAAAAAATGGAGAGAATGAGAAAGAGAGAGACCGAGTGGCTCTGAGCAGAGATAAATATATGAAGTCCATTTAACTGTGTTTTTCAAAGGCAGTGTGTTTGCTGCAAATGGTGTTTCTAATGATCCCCCCTGAGATGTTGTCATGTTTGACCCTGCGAGTGGGGCAGCAAAACATCAATATGGCCTCACTGCTACTGCTGTCCAAGTAGGGGAGCTTTTTTCTTACCCTCACTTTTTTTATTCACACCCATTGCCCTGGAATAACAGTCTCAGAATGGGATTGCAATGTGAAAATTTTCACGCGTGCAAAGCTTGCTTTGCCTTTCAGTGGAGTGTGTTGGGAAACTGGAGGTACATGCAAATGTTGCAGGAATTGTTTTTCCTGGTGGAATTATCAGTTTGACATCATTGTGTTAGCTTTTTTATCCTATGAAGACAATTGTGTACACTACAGAGGATGCAAACAGATCTTATTAGGGCAGCACCATGGCTCAATGGCGAGCACTGCTGCCTCACAGTGCCAGGAACCCAGGTTCGATTCTACCTTCAGGTGACTGTGTGGAGTTTGCACATTCTCCCAATGTCTGCATGGGTTTCCTCCCGCAGTCCACAAATATGCAGGTTAGGTGGATTGGCCATGCTAAATTGCCCATAGTGCCTAGTGATATGCAGGGTAGGTGAAATAACCTTGGGAAATGCAGAGTTACACTGATAGTGTAGGGGAGTGAGTCTGAGTGGGATGCTGTTCCAATGGTCATTACGGACTCAATGGGCTGTTTCCACACTGAGGGATTCTATGATTTGTTCCAATCAGTTCACATCAGTGTTACTGCTCCTATCACCTTTGCTCATCTATTACCCTGACCCTCTATTCCGTTCTCCCTCTAATCTTGTCTATCCTCCCCTTAAACACCCGTATCATATTTGATTCAACCACTCCCTGTTCAGTCTTCATTGCTGTAATCCAATTCTGCAGAACTTCCATATCTCCCTGATGGATTTCTTGGTGACTACTTTGTGACCTCAAGGTAGCTCTTCCCTGTGAAAGGAAACATTCTGTCTGTATCCAGTCTGCTGAACCCTCTCACCATTTTAAAGACCTCTATTATGTCCCTGTTTGTCCTTCTTTCAGAGAAAAGAGACATAGCCTGTCAACCCTTTCCTGAGATGTGAACCCACACATTCCTGTGACCAACCTTGTCAATCTTGTCTGTGTACCCACTTCAGCTTCTCCTTTTTCTATTTATAGTATGATGATCAGCCTGCACACCGTATCCAAGTGTGGTTTCAGCAAGGTTTGATTCAGGTTTAGCAGATTTAATAAATAATTAGATTGGGTTTTTTTAAACGACTGGTGTTTTTTTCTGATCTAATTAATTTAAATAAATGTGAGGTACTGCATTTTGGTAAGGCAAATCAGTGCAGGACTTAATGGGAAGGTCCTGGGCAGTGTTGCTGAACAAGGAAACCTTGGGGTGCAGGTTCCTAGTTCCTTGAAGACGGAGTTTCAGTCAGACAGGGTCGTGAAGAAACCGTTTGGTGTGCTTGCCTTTATTGGTCAGTGCATTGAGTATAAGAGTTGGGATGTCATGTTATGGTTGTACAGGACATTGGTGAGGCCACTTTTGGAATAATGCATTCAGTGCTGGTGTGTTGTCAAACTTGAAAGGATTCAGAAAAGGTTTAGAAGGATGTTGCGAGGGTTGAAGGTTTCAGCTATAGGGAGAGGCTGAAGGGTAACCTTAAAAGTTTACAAAATCATGCGGGGCATGGATAGGGTGAATAGCCGTGATCTTTTTCCCAGGATAGCGGAGTCGAAACTAGAGAGCATAAGTAAGAAAGGAAAAATTTAAAAGTTACTTAAGGGGCAACTTTTTCACACACGTATGGAATGAGCTGCCAGAGTTGGTGGTGAAGGCAGCAATAATTACCACATTAAACAAACATCAGATGGGTTTGTAATCTGTGGTTGGACTGTTCGGAAGGCAGTGCTTGAGATTCTCCCACTATCTAAGTCAGATAGAGAAATGGAGCTGGGGTTGGTTTTGATGAGCTCTGTTGCCATTTGAAGTTCATGAATCCGAGCAGAAGGGGTTGTGTTGAGGTAGAGGTGTAGGGAAGTTGGCTCCAAATGTTTTGATGAATTATTTGTAATTTCTCCTCAATAATGTGAGGTTTTCTTGAGTATCTAAAGATAAAGCAATTTTGGGATGATACTCAGCTGTTTTGTTTTTCTTATATAGCTCCTTTTTCTTTTGTAAACATCGCACTCCTGTCACTACTACTTCTCTGTCTTTATGTCTCACCACTGGGCTTCTCTCAGTGTCTGTTTCCCGAACATGCATCCCAAATTCCAGCTGTCCATCTACAACCAGCTGGTCAGGTACTGTGCAACCTCTGCTTCTCACTGATCGAGCATGCTCTGCTTCATCACATGCATGTGGATGATGTGGGGGGTCGGTGGAGGGTCAAGGGAAAGGAATTGTGTCGAGAAACATCCATTCCTTTGGCTTAGTTGTGGCTTTACATAGATGCAGCAAGCTGCTAATTGGCAATGTACTGCAGACCTTATAATTAATCTGGAACGTGCTTTTAAAGGGGTATTACTGTGAAAGCAAGAAGTTGAAGTTACACAAATAATCTTGAGCTGCTCGTGCTAACAGGGTACAATAAAGATTGACCTGTTTTACGTTGAGTTGGACTTTTGCAAATAGTCTGGCAGAGTTAGCAGCCCACTAACCTTGATAAATGTAGCTTTAAGAAATCTGAAATTTGAGTTGCAAGATTGAATTTTCAGATGGCACTGCCTCTTTAAGAGGGCAAATGTGTCTTTGGTGAACAGTGAGGTATTCTTATGGATGTGAAAACTTAATTGGTATGTAACTGTCAGAGTAGACATGAGTATCTCCAACTACATGCAGCTACTTTTGTTAAAATGCCTGTCAGTTTAATAGTGCTGTCAGATCTCAAATCTTTGTTTAAAATTGAAAGTACCAATAAGAAATAATATTCAGGGCTCAGGGCTGCATTTAGTAGCAACTGGACAAACTCAGGAGCATTTTGGATGATTTTAGCTGTGGCAGGAATTCTGTATTGATCTCTAATTTGAATTTAATCTTGCTTCAGAGCTATTTGATTTCCCCTTTTTTATTTTTTATACTGCATTCAAAATTAAATTTGTTACTTTAATACTTTTCTGCAGCTCCTTCGTAGACTCCCACAGAAAAGACAATCACATCTCCCTCTTTTTGCTTTGTTGACTGTTGGTATTTCTACCGTACAGGATCTGTTATGGGGTAATCAACCATCTTCTTCCTGTTCAGTTTTCAAGAGAAAAGCGCTTGGCATTGATGGCAGGGTTACTTAGCTGAGATTTTAACTGGATCACCCACATAAATACTCTGGCTGCAAGAGCAGCCCAGCAGCTAGGTGTTCTGCAAAGAATAACTGACCAAAGCCTGAGAGGCACTTTCTGGGAGTGTGATGGAATACTCTCCATGTGCTTGCATGAGTACTGCTCCAACAGCAAGGAAAATGCTTGACATTGTCCTGAGCAAAGCAGCCCACTTGGTTGACATCCCACCCATTGATTTCCTCCTCAATGGCACACATTTGCAGCAGTGTGTACCACATATGAGATGCACTACAGCAACTAACCAAGGCTTTGACAGCACCTTCCAAACCCATGATCTGTGCCATCTAAAGACAATAGTAGCTACTGCTCCCTTACTAATGCTACCACCTCCCAATTCCCTTCCAAGGTGCATAACATTTTGAATTGGAATTATATCACTAAACCTGGAACACATCCTGACAGCACTGTGGGTGTATCTTCAAGAGGGCAGCATACCACCACTTATGGGCAATTGGGAATGAGCAACAAATGCTGGTTTCATTGGCACCACTCTTATTCCTTGAAACCATTTTCAATGAAAGTAAGTAACACAAATATACCCCGTGGTTACAGTGCAGCTGTGTACACAATCTGCAGACACTGTGCTATCAACTTTACCTGTTCTAAATAGTATTTTCATTAGAACACTGCATCTAACTGAATATTTATTCATTAATTAATCATAAGAGAGGAAAAGTTTTGTCATTTTGCAGCAATGCAATAGTATTTTGTGATAATCCAGTTTAATTGAAGATCTCTTTGTCTTATACAATGTGATGTGAACGTTTAGATTACATGGAGGCTGTACTACATTTCTGAATGAAATTCACTCAATTAGTGAAATCATTGAAAAATATTGCAGAATTTGAAGTGTGAATTATATTTGCTGTGTGAATGTTGTAATATTGGAAAGCTAATAGAAACTAGTATGTTCTCCCAGGGTGAATTAAATACCACTGGAACTTTGGAGCAATTATGCTTGTGTAAACCTTTATAGAGGCTGTTTTTAAAAAAAAAGCTTTTTCTTTTGTGATCCAGATCAGCAATTAACATGCTTTAGAAGTATTTGTGTATTTTTCCTCTTAGTCACATGAAAAGCCTGCTCTGTCATTCAGTATGACCATGACTGATCATCCAACTCCATATCCTGGTCCCACTTTCTCCCCATGCCATTTGATCTCTTTAGCCATGAGGAATTATATCTAACCCTTGAAAACATTCAATGTTTTGTCCTGAAATACATTTTGTGGCAGAGAATTTTGTTGGTTCAACACTATCTGGATGAAGAAATTTCTCCCTATCTCAGTTCTGAATAGCCTAACCTATATCCTTTAGACTATGACCACTGGTTCTGGCCTACCCCACCATGAAGGCCAACATACCATTTGCCTACACTGCCTGCTGCACCTGCATGCTTACTCTCAGTGACTGGTGTACAAAGACACCCTTTGTTGGAACTCTCCCTTCCCTAATCTATTCAGATAATCTTGCTGTCTGTTTTTGCAACCAAAAATTTCACATTTATCAAAATTATCTTTCATCTGCCATGGATTTTCCCAATCACTCAACTTATGTAAATCACACTTGAAGCATCTCTGCATCCTCCTCACAGTTTACCCTTCCACCCAGCTTTGTGTCACCCACAAACTTAGAAATAGTAATAGTTCCCTCATTTAAATCATTTGTATATATTGTGAATAACTGGGTTTGAACCACTGATCCCTGTAGTACCTCACTGGTCACTGGCTGCCACTCACAAAATGGCCTGTTTATTCCAGCTCTTTGTTTCCTGTCTGCCAACTAGCTCTCTGTCCATGTAAATACACTCCCCCCGATCTCTCACATTATATGCTAATTTCTTATGTGGGACCTGATCAAAAGCATTCTGAAGTCAAAATAAGTCCCACTGGTTGCCCCTTATCAATTCTACTAGGTAGATCCTGAAAATTTCAGTAGATTGCTAAGTATGATTCCCCTCTTTTAAATCCATGCCAACTCTGTCCAATCCTGTCACTGTTCAGTAAGAAACTTGACTGTACGCTAATCTAGCTTATAAATGTATCTGCTCCCAGAATTTGGAAAGCGGACGCACTGCCCTCCAAATAAAAATCTGCTGTTGCAGGCTTCACTCTTATCGCATACATTTATTGTCCAATTCTTTAATGTGATCATTGATTTTACAAACAATTTCCAAAATTCTTTAAATCCTGAAGGAATGTGATACAGCCCTTTGTAGAAGTGAATGGAAAGTGTGATGCTTGCTTGACCTTTGTCTCTATGGATCAGACTGAACCGAACCTTTAGCAAGATGTGGGATGTGTCCCACAAACATTTTTTGAAAAGCAAATATTATTCTCTGAGATTTAAGTATTCAATTAGGTATGATCAAAAAACCTCGCAAAAATTGAGAGTTTGTTTTCAGCTCCTTTAAAGAGACATGCTCTAGGCTGACAATTTTCTGTCATGTGATCATTCTTTGATAAAGGTGGCTGTGTCCAACACTCCAGGATGTTGTGCTGAAGTGTCTAATTGGGTGGGTGAGCTTTATTACTGGTGTAACTTGGCTCATTTTGAGATGGAATGCTACTTTGAGATAAATCTTGTTTTTAAACTGAGGTGTCAATGTGTCACTCAAGTGTGGAAACTACGCTCAAGTTTACGCTTTTGTTTCACCTTCGCAGATTAGTATTTTTCTGATCTGTTTTATAAATTTCAATATAGAAAATGTAGTGCCGGCGAAACTCAGGTCCAGCAGCATCTCTGAAGCGAAAAAAAACGTTGAGTCTCAAGTCCAGAGACCTTTTGTCCGTTCAGATGAAGAGTCAGTGAACATAAAACATTAACTTCTGTTTCTCTTCACAGATGCTGTCAGACCTGCTGAGTTTCTCAAGCACTTTGTTTCTTTGGTTCAGATGTCCAGCATCTGCAGCTCTTTGTTTTATTACAGACCCTAGTAATTTGACTTGGGGAGCGAGAGACAGCAACTGTGGTAAACTAGGATAAAAATCCCCCACCTTGGCAAAAAAAATGCATAATTCCTTATGTTTTGAAAAACACTATAAAAAGTAAATAGGAAATGCTATTGAGCTAAATGTAAGAAGGCGTATCATCTGACTTGTCTCAAACCTCTGACTAAGCTTTGAGGACCCGGCTATCAATTGTATTTGCTTGCTTCCTTTAAGATCGCAGTCCACAAATGTCCCAGTTCCAGTCCCTGGGCCGGGCCAGGTTACCAATTGCAGTGGGGTGGGGAGCTCTGTGTCAAACTGAAGTTTTGATTTGGAGATGCTGGTGTTGGACTGGGGTGTACAAAGTTAAAAATCACACAACACCAAATTATAGTCCAACAGGTTTAATTGGAAGCACACTAGCTTTTGGAGTGACGCTCCTTCAAACACCTGATGAAGGAGCGTCGCTCCGAAAGCTAGTGTGCTTCCAATTAAACCTGTTGGACTGTAACCTGGTGTTGTGTGATTTAAAACTGAAGTTTGTTTTTAAGAGCAGCATTGCAGATTGAAGTTGATGGTTTTAACTAATATTGCATCAGCAAACTTGAAGGAAACCATTTTGAATGTGTTGATTAACTGCACTGAGTCTATTTACATGCAGTAGTGCTACAATGTTCTCGGATGTGTGAAGGGGTCAAGGAGACATTGCCCCTTGGCCAAGGAGAATTTTGTTTGTGTTGTGCAACTATAACCCAAACAGTGTTGACTTTCAAAAGTAAGAATTATACATTTTGAGCTGCAGGTTAATGTCCAATTTTAGAAATGAATATCAGCGCTAGCTGACACCTCCTTTCGCTCTCCCCGTCCTGCTTGCATGTCCATCAGGTTTCTCACTAAACGGGAGCAGAAACTGATGCATCGGTGACAGCGTGCGGAGGAGCTGCTGGAGTGGAAGCGGCGGCTCGATGCTGAGGAAGCTGCGATCCAGCAAATGGAAGAACAGGCTCAGGCTGCTTGGGATAAGGAGCTCAAAACAAACATGGCAAAGAGAGAGGCAAGCAAGAAGATTCCTGAATTGAAAGGTAATTAAAATCTGATTGAAGATTTGTAGCTCGGGTATCCGTTGTTGTGGTTCTGTTCGCCGAGCTGGAAGTTTTTGCTGCAAACGTTTCGTTCCCTGGCTAGGGAACATCATCAGTGCCGTTGGAGCCTCGTGTGAAGCGCTGCTTTGATGTTTCTTCCGGTATTTATATTGGTTTGTTCTTGCCGCTTCCGGTGTCAGTTTCAGCTGCAGTGATTTGTATGTGGGGTCCAGGTTGATGTGTCTGTTGATGGATGTTCTTGCCGTTTCCGGCTGTCAGTTTCAGCTGTAGTGGTTTGTATATGGTGTCCAGGTCAATGTGTCTGTTGATGGAGTTTGGGGATGAATGCCATGCTTCTAGGCATTCTCTGGCTGTTCTCTGTCTGGCTTGTCCTATGATAGTGTGTTTTCCCAGTCAAATTCATGTTGCTGGTTGTCTGAGTGTATGGCTACTAGAGATAGCTGGTCGTGTCGTTTTGTGGCTAGCTGATGTTCATGGATGCGGATTGTTAGCTGTCTTCCTGTTTGTCCTATATAGTGTTTTGTGCAGTCCTTGCATGGTATTTTGTAAACTTCGTTAGTTTGGCTCATGCTGGGTATTGGGTCCACTGCTCAGTCACTGGAATCACCATCAGCAGCCCTTCGGATGACCACCAGTCCTGACCATCCTATTTTCACAGATGATGTTTATTCCAGGGTTTTGTCGCAGCACACAGTAAAATGGTAAAAGATGTTTTGCATTTTTTTTTGCTACAAAAATTGTTACTAATGAGTAAAGAATGTCATGTAAGGCTGCAGAGAATAGCAAATCCTTGGCTTTGCTCAAAATCAGTCCCAGGGAAACCGGAAGTGGAGAGAATGGGAAACAGTGTGGGGAGGGGGGTGGGAGATCTGAGGGAATGGAAAATATAAGTGTGGGGGGAATGGGAATTCTGAGTGGGGTTGGGAAACATGGGAGTGGGATGAAATGGAAATTCTGAGAGGGATTTTGAAACGGGAGTGGCAGAGAATTGGAATTCTGAGGGGGAATGAGAAATGTAATGTGGGA